>NC_074678.1:5441283-5751985 GCF_029448725.1 Salvelinus fontinalis | reverse complement strand
CTATACAGACCAGGGACTGACCATCCATTATAACTCTAACCTATACAGACCAGGGCCTGATCATCCATTATAACTCTAACCTATACAGACCAGGGACTGACCATCCAGTATAACTCTAACCTATACAGACCAGGGACTGACCATCCATTATAACTCTAACCTGTACAGACCAGGTCCTGACCATCAATTATAACCCAAACCTATACAGACCAGGGACTGACCATTCATTATAACTCCAACCTATACAGACCAGGGACTGACCATCCATTGTAACTCTAACCTATACAGACCAGGGCCTGATCATCCATTATAACTCTAACCTATACAGACCAGGGACTGACCATCCATTATAACTCTAACCTATACAGACCAGGGACTGACCATCCATTATAACTCTAACCTATACAGACCAGGGACTAATCATCCTTTATAACTATAACCTATACAGACCAGGGACTGACCGTCCATTATAACTCTAACCTATACAGACCAGGGCCTGATCATCCATTATAACTCTAACCTATACAGACCAGGGACTGACCATCCATTATAACTCTAACCTATACAGACCAGGGACTGACAATCCATTATAACTCTAACCTATGCAGACCAGGGACTGATCATCCATTACAACTCTAACCTATACAGACCAGGGACTGACCATCCATTATAACTCTAACCTATACAGATCAGGGACTGACCGTTCATTATAACTCTAATCTATACAGACCAAGGACTGACCATCCATTATAACTCTAACCTATACAGACCAGGGCCTGATCATCCATTATAACTCTAACCCATACAGACCAGGGCCTGATCATCCATTATAACTCTAACCTATACAGACCAGGGACTGACCATCCAATATAACTCTAACCTATACAGACCCTTATAACTCTAACCAATACAGACCAGGGACTGACCATCCATTATAACTCTAACCTGTACAGACAGGGCCTGATAATTCATTATAACTCTAATGTATACAGACCAGGGCCTGATAATCCATTATAACTCTAACCTATACAGACCAGGGAATGACCATCCATTATCACTCTAACCTATACAGACCAGAGCCTGATCATCCATTATAACTCTGACCTATACAGACCAGGGACTGACCATCCATTATAACTCTACCCTATACAGACCAGGGACTGACCATCAATTATAACTCAAACCTATACAGACCAGGGACTGATCATCCATTATAACTCTAACCTTAACAGACCAGGGTCTGATCATCCATTATAACTCTAACCTATACAGACCAGGGACTTACCATCCATTATAACTCTAACCTATACAGACCAGGGACTGACCATCCATTATAACTCTAACCTATACAGACCAGGGACTGACCATCCATTATAACTCTAACCTATACAGACCAGGGACTAATCATCCTTTATAACTATAACCTATACAGACCAGGGACTGACCGTCCATTATAACTCTAACCTATACAGACCAGGGCCTGATCATCCATTATAACTCTAACCTATACAGACCAGGGACTGACCATCCATTATAACTCTAACCTATACAGACCAGGGACTGACAATCCATTATAACTCTAACCTATGCAGACCAGGGACTGACCATCCATTATAACTCTAACCTATACAGACCAGGGACTGACCATCCATTATAACTCTAACCTGTACAGACAGGGCCTGATAATTCATTATAACTCTAATGTATACAGACCAGGGCCTGATAATCCATTATAACTCTAACCTATACAGACCAGGGAATGACCATCCATTATAACTCTAACCTATACAGACCAGAGCCTGATCATCCATTATAACTCTGACCTATACATACCAGGGACTGACCATCCATTATAACTCTACCCTATACAGACCAGGGACTGACCATCCATTATAACTCTAACCTATACAGACCAGGGACTGACCATCCATTATAACTCTAACCTATACAGACCAGGGCTTGATCATCCATTATAACTCTAACCTATACAGACCAGGGACTGACCATCCATTAGAACTCTAACCTATACAGACCAGGGACTGACCATCCATTAAAACTCTAACCTATACAGACCAGGGACTGACCATCCATTATAACTCTAACCTATACAGACCAGGGACTGATCATCCATTATAACTCTAACCCATACAGACCAGGGACTGATTATCCATTATAACTTTAACCTATACAGACCAGGGACTGGTCATCCATTATAACTCTAACCTATACAGACCAGGGACTGACCATCCATTATAACTTTAACCTATACAGAACAGGGCCTGATCATCCATTATAACTCTAACCTATACAGACCAGGGTCTGATCATCCATTATAACTCTAACCTATACAGACCAGGGACTGACCATCCATTGTAACTCTAACCTATACAGACAGAGACTAATCATCCATTATAACTCTAACCTATACAGACCAGGGACTGACCGTCCATTATAACTCTAACCTATACAGACCAAGGACTGACCATCCATTATAACTGTAACCTGTACAGACCAGGGACTGACCATCCATTATAACTCTAACCTATACAGACCAGGGACTAATCATCCTTTATAACTCTAACCTATACAGACCAGGGACTGACCATCCATTGTAACTCTAACCTATACAGACCAGGGACTGACCATCCATTGTAACTCTAACCTATACAGATCAGGGCCTGATCATCCATTATAACTCTAACCTATACAGACCAGGGACTGACCATCCATTATAACTCTAACCTATACAGACCAGGTCCTGACCATCAATTATAAAGCAAACCTATACATACCAGGGCCTGATCATCCATTATAACTCTAACCTATACAGACCAGGGAAAACCATCCATTATAACTCTAACCTATACAGACCCGGGCCTTATCATCCATTATAACTCTAACCTATACAGACCAGGGACTGACCATCCATTATAACTCTAACCTATACAGACCCGGGCCTTATCATCCATTATAACTCTAACTTATACAGACCAAGGACTGATCATCCATTATAACTCTAACCTATACAGACCAGGGTCTGATCATCCATTATAACTCTTACCTATACAGACCAGGGACTGGCCATCCATTATAACTCTAACCTATACAGACCAGGGCCTGATCATCCATTATAACTCTAACCTATACAGACCAGGGACTGATCATCCATTATAACTCTAACCTTTACAGACCAGGTACTGACCATCCATTATAACTCTAACCTAATGAGACCAGGGCCTGATCATCCATTATAACTCTAACCTATAAAGACCAGGGACTGACCATCCAATATAACTCTAACCTATACAGACCAAGGGCTGACCATCAATTATAACTCAAACCTATACAGACCAGGGCCTGATCATCCATTATAACTCTAACCTATACAGATCAGGGACTGACCATCCATTATAACTCTAGCCTATACAGACCAGGGACTAATCATCCTTTATAACTCTAACCTATACAGACCAGGGACTGACCGTCCATTATAACTCTAATCTATACAGACCAAGGACTGACCATCCATTATAACTCTAACCTATACATTCCAGGGCCTGATCGTCCATTATAACTCTAACCTATACAGACCAGGGACTGACCATCCATTATAACTCTAACCTATACAGACCAGGGACTGACAATCCATTATAACTTTAACCTATGCAGACAGTGACTGACCATCCATTATAACTCTAACCTATACAGACCAGGGACTGACCATCCATTATAACTCTAACCTATACAGACCAGGGACTGACCATCCATTATAACTCTAACCTGTACAGACCAGGGCCTGATAATTCATTATAACTCTAATGTATACAGACCAGGGCCTGATAATCCATTATAACTCTAACCTATACAGACCAGGGAAAACCATCCATTATAACTCTAACCTATACAGACCCGGGCCTTATCATCCATTATAACTCTAACCTATACAGACCAGGGACTGACCATCCATTATAACTCTAACCTATACAGACCAGGGACTAATCATCCATTATAACTCTAACCTATACAGACCAGGGACTGACCGTCCATTATAACTCTAACCTATACAGACCAGGGCCTGATCATCCATTATAACTCTAACCTATACAGACCATTATAACTCTAACCTATACAGACCAGGGCCTGATCATCCATCATAACTGTAACCTATACAGACCAGGGACTGACAATCCATTATAACTCTAACCTATACAGACCAGGGACTGACCATCCATTATAACTCTAACCTATAAAGACCAGGGCCTGATCATCCATTACAACTCTAACCTATACAGACCAGGGACTGACCATCCTTTATAACTCTAACCTATACAGACCAGGGACTGACCGTCCATTATAACTCTAATCTATACAGACCAAGGACTGACCATCCATTATAACTCTAACCTATACAGACCAGGGACTGACCATCAATTATAACTCAAACCTATACAGACCAGGGACTGATCATCCATTATAACTCTAAACTTAACAGACCAGGGAAAACCATCCATTATAACTCTAACCTATACAGACCCGGGCCTTATCATCCATTATAACTCTAACCTATACAGACCAGGGACTGACCATCCATTATAACTCTAACCTATACAGACCAGGGACTAATCATCCATTATAACTCTAACCTATACAGACCAGGGACTGACCGTCCATTATAACTCTAACCTATACAGACCAGGGCCTGATCATCCATTATAACTCTAACCTATACAGACCATTATAACTCTAACCTATACAGACCAGGGCCTGATCATCCATCATAACTGTAACCTATACAGACCAGGGACTGACAATCCATTATAACTCTAACCTATACAGACCAGGGACTGACCATCCTTTATAACTCTAACCTATACAGACCAGGGACTGACCGTCCATTATAACTCTAATCTATACAGACCAAGGACTGACCATCCATTATAACTCTAACCTATACAGACCAGGGACTGACCATCAATTATAACTCAAACCTATACAGACCAGGGACTGATCATCCATTATAACTCTAAACTTAACAGACCAGGGTCTGATCATCCATTATAACTCTAACCTATACAGACCAGGGACTTACCATCCATTATAACTCTAACCTATACAGACCAGGGACTGACCATCCATTATAACTCTAACCTATACAGACCAGGGACTGACCATCCATTATAACTCTAACCTATACAGACCAGGGACTAATCATCCTTTATAACTATAACCTATACAGACCAGGGACTGACCGTCCATTATAACTCTAACCTATACAGACCAGGGCCTGATCATCCATTATAACTCTAACCTATACAGACCAGGGACTGACCATCCATTATAACTCTAACCTATACAGACCAGGGACTGACCATCCATTATAACTCTAACCTATACAGACCAGGGACTAATCATCCTTTATAACTATAACCTATACAGACCAGGGACTGACCGTCCATTATAACTCTAACCTATACAGACCAGGGCCTGATCATCCATTATAACTCTAACCTATACAGACCAGGGACTGACCATCCATTATAACTCTAACCTATACAGACCAGGGACTGACAATCCATTATAACTCTAACCTATGCAGACCAGGGACTAACCATCCATTATAACTCCAACCTATACAGACCAGGGACTGACCATCCATTATAACTCTAACCTGTACAGACAGGGCCTGATAATTCATTATAACTCTAATGTATACAGACCAGGGCCTGAAAATCCATTATAACTCTAACCTATACAGACCAGGGACTGACCATCCATTATTACTCTACCCTATACAGACCAGGGACTGACCATCCATTATAACTCTAACCTATACAGACCAGGGACTGACCATCCATTATAACTCTAACCTATACATACCAGGGCCTGATCATCCATTATACCTCTAACCTATACAGACCAGGGACTGACCATCCATTAGAACTCTAACCTATACAGACCAGGGACTGACCATCCATTAAAACTCTAACCTATACAGACCAGGGACTGACCATCCATTATAACTCTAACCTATACAGACCAGGGACTGATCATCCATTATAACTCTAACCCATACAGACCAGGGACTGATTATCCATTATAACTTTAACCTATACAGACCAGGGACTGGTCATCCATTATAACTCTAACCTATACAGACCAGGGACTGACCATCCATTATAACTTTAACCTATACAGAACAGGGCCTGATCATCCATTATAACTCTAACCTATACAGACCAGGGTCTGATCATCCATTATAACTCTAACCTATACAGACCAGGGACTGACCATCCATTGTAACTCTAACCTATACAGACCAGGGCCTGATCATCCATTATAACTCTAAACTATACAGACCAGGGACTGACCATCCATTATAACTCTAACCTATACAGACCAGGGACTGACCATCCATTATAACTCTAACCTATACAGACCAAGGACTGACCATCAATTATAACTCTAACCTATACAGACCAGGGACTGATCATCCATTATAACTCTAACCTTTACAGACCAGGGTCTGATCATCCATTATAACTCTAACCTATACAGACCAGGGACTACCATCCATTATAACTCTAACCTATACAGACCAGAGACTAATCATCCATTATAACTCTAACCTATACAGACCAGGGACTGACCGTCCATTATAACTCTAACCTATACAGACAAAGGACTGATCATCCATTATAACTCTAACCTATACAGACCAAGGACTGACCATCCATTATAACTGTAACCTGTACAGACCAGGGACTGACCATCCACTATAACTCTAACCTATACAGACCAGGGACTAATCATCCTTTATAACTCTAACCTATACAGACCAGGGACTGACCATCCATTGTAACTCTAACCTATACAGACCAGGGACTGACCATCCATTGTAACTCTAACCTATACAGACCAGGGCCTGATCATCCATTATAACTCTAACCTATACAGACCAGGGACTGACCATCCAGTATAACTCTAACCTATACAGACCAGGGACTGACCATCCATTATAACTCTAACCTATACAGACCAGGTCCTGACCATCAATTATAAAGCAAACCTATACAGACCAGGGCCTGATCATCCATTATAACTCTAACCTATACAGACCAGGGAAAACCATCCATGATAACTCTAACCTATACAGACCCGGGCCTTATCATCCATTATAACTCTAACCTATACAGACCAGGGACTGACCATCCATTATAACTCTAACCTATACAGACCCGGGCCTTATCATCCATTATAACTCTAACCTATTCAGACCAAGGACTGATCATCCATTATAACTCTAACCTATACAGACCAGGGTCTGATCATCCATTATAACTCTTACCTATACAGACCAGGGACTGACCATCCATTATAACTCTAACCTATACAGACCAGGGCCTGATCATCCATTATAACTCTAACCTATACAGACCAGGGACTGATCATCCATTATAACTCTAACCTTTACAGACCAGGTACTGACCATCCATTATAACTCTAGCCTATACAGACCAGGGACTAATCATCCTTTATAACTCTAACCTATACAGACCAGGGACTGACCGTCCATTATAACTCTAACCTATACATACCAGGGCCTGATCGTCCATTATAACTCTAACCTATACAGACCAGGGACTGACCATCCATTATAACTCTAACCTATACAGACCAGGGACTGACAATCCATTATAACTCTAACCTATGCAGACAGGGACTGACCATCCATTATAACTCTAACCTATACAGACCAGGGACTGACCATCCATTATGACTCTAACCTATACAGACCAGGGACTGACCATCCATTATAACTCTAACCTATGCAGACAGGGACTGACCATCCATTATAACTCTAACCTATACAGACCAGGGACTGACCATCCATTATAACTCTAACCTATACAGACCAGGGACTGACCATCCATTATAACTCTAACCTGTACAGACCAGGGCCTGATAATTCATTATAACTCTAATGTATACAGACTAGGGCCTGATAATTCATTATAACTCTAATGTATACAGACCAGGGAAAACCATCCATTACAACTCTAACCTATACAGACCCGGGCCTTATCATCCATTATAACTCTAACCTATACAGACCAGGGACTGACCATCCATTATAACTCTAACCTATACAGACCAGGGACTAATCATCCATTATAACTCTAACCTATACAGACCAGGGACTGACCGTCCATTATAACTCTAACCTATACAGACCAGGGCCTGATCATCCATTATAACTCTAACCTATACAGACCATTATAACTCTAACCTATACAGACCAGGGCCTGATCATCCATTATAACTGTAACCTATACAGACCAGGGACTGACAATCCATTATAACTCTAACCTATACAGACCAGGGACTGACCATCCATTATAACTCTAACCTATAAAGACCAGGGCCTGATCATCCATTACAACTCTAACCTATACAGACCAGGGACTGACCATCCATTATAACTCTAACCTATACAGACCAGGGACTGACCGTTCATTATAACTCTAATCTATACAGACCAAGGACTGACCATCCATTATAACTCTAACCTATACAGACCAGGGCCTGATCATCCATTATAACTCTAACCTATACAGACCAGGGCCTGATCATCCATTATAACTCTAACCTATACAGACCAGGGACTAACAATCCATTATAACTCTAACCTATGCAGACAGGGACTGACCATCCATTATAACTCTAACCTATACAGACAGGGACTGACCATCCATTATAAATCTAACCTATACAGACCAGGGACTGACCATCCATTGTAACTCTAACCTATACAGACCAGGGCCTGATCATCCATTATAACTCTAAACTATACAGACCAGGGACTGACCATCCATTATAACTCTAACCTATACAGACAGGGACTGACCATCCATTATAAATCTAACCTATACAGACCAGGGACTGACCATCCATTGTAACTCTAACCTATACAGACCAGGGCCTGATCATCCATTATAACTCTAAACTATACAGACCAGGGACTGACCATCCATTATAACTCTAACCTATACAGACCAGGGACTGACCATCCATTATAACTCTAACCTATACAGACCAAGGACTGACCATCAATTATAACTCTAACCTATACAGACCAGGGACTGATCATCCATTATAACTCTAACCTTTACAGACCAGGGTCTGATCATCCATTATAACTCTAACCTATACAGACCAGGGACTACCATCCATTATAACTCTAACCTATACAGACCAGAGACTAATCATCCATTATAACTCTAACCTATACAGACCAGGGACTGACCGTCCATTATAACTCTAACCTATACAGACAAAGGACTGATCATCCATTATAACTCTAACCTATACAGACCAAGGACTGACCATCCATTATAACTGTAACCTGTACAGACCAGGGACTGACCATCCACTATAACTCTAACCTATACAGACCAGGGACTAATCATCCTTTATAACTCTAACCTATACAGACCAGGGACTGACCATCCATTGTAACTCTAACCTATACAGACCAGGGACTGACCATCCATTGTAACTCTAACCTATACAGACCAGGGCCTGATCATCCATTATAACTCTAACCTATACAGACCAGGGACTGACCATCCAGTATAACTCTAACCTATACAGACCAGGGACTAATCATCCTTTATAACTCTAACCTATACAGACCAGGGACTAATCATCCATTATAACTCTAACCTATACAGACCAGGGACTGACCGTCCATTATAACTCTAACCTATACAGACCAGGGCCTGATCATCCATTATAACTCTAACCTATACAGACCATTATAACTCTAACCTATACAGACCAGGGCCTGATCATCCATTATAACTGTAACCTATACAGACCAGGGACTGACAATCCATTATAACTCTAACCTATACAGACCAGGGACTGACCATCCATTATAACTCTAACCTATAAAGACCAGGGCCTGATCATCCATTACAACTCTAACCTATACAGACCAGGGACTGACCATCCATTATAACTCTAACCTATACAGACCAGGGACTGACCGTTGATTATAACTCTAATCTATACAGACCAAGGACTGACCATCCATTATAACTCTAACCTATACAGACCAGGGCCTGATCATCCATTATAACTCTAACCTATACAGACCAGGGCCTGATCATCCATTATAACTCTAACCTATACAGACCAGGGACTGACAATCCATTATAACTCTAACCTATGCAGACAGGGACTGACCATCCATTATAACTCTAACCTATACAGACAGGGACTGACCATCCATTATAACTCTAACCTGTACAGACCAGGGACTGACCATCCATTATAACTCTAACCTATACAGACCAGGGACTGACAATCCATTATAACTCTAACCTATGCAGACAGGGACTGACCATCCATTATAACTCTAACCTATACAGACCAGGGACTGACCATCCATTATAACTCTAACCTATACAGACCAGGGACTGACCATCCATTATAACTCTAACCTGTACAGACCAGGGCCTGATAATTCATTATAACTCTAATGTATACAGACCAGGGCCTGATAATCCATTATAACTCTAACCTATACAGACCAGGGAAAACCATCCATTATAACTCTAACCTATACAGACCCGGGCCTTATCATCCATTATAACTCTAACCTATACAGACCAGGGACTGACCATCCATTATAACTCTAACCTATACAGACCAGGGACTAATCATCCATTATAACTCTAACCTATACAGACCAGGGACTGACCGTCCATTATAACTCTAACCTATACAGACCAGGGCCTGATCATCCATTATAACTCTAACCTATACAGACCATTATAACTCTAACCTATACAGACCAGGGCCTGATCATCCATTATAACTGTAACCTATACAGACCAGGGACTGACAATCCATTATAACTCTAACCTATACAGACCAGGGACTGACCATCCATTATAACTCTAACCTATAAAGACCAGGGCCTGATCATCCATTACAACTCTAACCTATACAGACCAGGGACTGACCATCCATTATAACTCTAACCTATACAGACCAGGGACTGACCGTTCATTATAACTCTAATCTATACAGACCAAGGACTGACCATCCATTATAAAGCAAACCTATACAGACCAGGGCCTGATCATCCATTATAACTCTAACCTATACAGACCAGGGAAAACCATCCATTATAACTCTAACCTATACAGACCCGGGCCTTATCATCCATTATAACTCTAACCTATACAGACCAGGGACTGACCATCCATTATAACTCTAACCTATACAGACCCGGGCCTTATCATCCATTATAACTCTAACTTATACAGACCAAGGACTGATCATCCATTATAACTCTAACCTATACAGACCAGGGTCTGATCATCCATTATAACTCTTACCTATACAGACCAGGGACTGACCATCCATTATAACTCTAACCTATACAGACCAGGGACTGACCATCCATTATAACTCTAGCCTATACAGACCAGGGACTAATCATCCTTTATAACTCTAACCTATACAGACCAGGGACTGACCGTCCATTATAACTCTAATCTATACAGACCAAGGACTGACCATCCATTATAACTCTAACCTATACATACCAGGGCCTGATCGTCCATTATAACTCTAACCTATACAAACCAGGGACTGACCATCCATTATAACTCTAACCTATACAGACCAGGGACTGACAATCCATTATAACTTTAACCTATGCAGACAGTGACTGACCATCCATTATAACTCTAACCTATACAGACCAGGGACTGACCATCCATTATAACTCTAACCTATACAGACCAGGGACTGACCATCCATTATAACTCTAACCTGTACAGACCAGGGCCTGATAATTCATTATAACTCTAATGTATACAGACCAGGGCCTGATAATCCATTATAACTCTAACCTATACAGACCAGGGAAAACCATCCATTATAACTCTAACCTATACAGACCCGGGCCTTATCATCCATTATAACTCTAACCTATACAGACCAGGGACTGACCATCCATTATAACTCTAACCTATACAGACCAGGGACTAATCATCCATTATAACTCTAACCTATACAGACCAGGGACTGACCGTCCATTATAACTCTAACCTATACAGACCAGGGCCTGATCATCCATTATAACTCTAACCTATACAGACCATTATAACTCTAACCTATACAGACCAGGGCCTGATCATCCATTATAACTGTAACCTATACAGACCAGGGACTGACAATCCATTATAACTCTAACCTATACAGACCAGGGACTCACCATCCATTATAACTCTAACCTATAAAGACCAGGGCCTGATCATCCATTACAACTCTAACCTATACAGACCAGGGACTGACCATCCTTTATAACTCTAACCTATACAGACCAGGGACTGACCGTCCATTATAACTCTAATCTATACAGACCAAGGACTGACCATCCATTATAACTCTAACCTATACAGACCAGGGACTGACCATCAATTATAACTCAAACCTATACAGACCAGGGACTGATCATCCATTATAACTCTAAACTTAACAGACCAGGGTCTGATCATCCATTATAACTCTAACCTATACAGACCAGGGACTTACCATCCATTATAACTCTAACCTATACAGACCAGGGACTGACCATCCATTATAACTCTAACCTATACAGACCAGGGACTGACCATCCATTATAACTCTAACCTATACAGACCAGGGACTAATCATCCTTTATAACTATAACCTATACAGACCAGGGACTGACCGTCCATTATAACTCTAACCTATACAGACCAGGGCCTGATCATCCATTATAACTCTAACCTATACAGACCAGGGACTGACCATCCATTATAACTCTAACCTATACAGACCAGGGACTGACCATCCATTATAACTCTAACCTATACAGACCAGGGACTAATCATCCTTTATAACTATAACCTATACAGACCAGGGACTGACCGTCCATTATAACTCTAACCTATACAGACCAGGGCCTGATCATCCATTATAACTCTAACCTATACAGACCAGGGACTGACCATCCATTATAACTCTAACCTATACAGACCAGGGACTGACAATCCATTATAACTCTAACCAATGCAGACCAGGGACTAACCATCCATTATAACTCTAACCTATACAGACCAGGGACTGACCATCCATTATAACTCTAACCTGTACAGACAGGGCCTGATAATTCATTATAACTCTAATGTATACAGACCAGGGCCTGAAAATCCATTATAACTCTAACCTATACAGACCAGGGACTGACCATCCATTATAACTCTACCCTATACAGACCAGGGACTGACCATCCATTATAACTCTAACCTATACAGACCAGGGACTGACCATCCATTATAACTCTAACCTATACAGACCAGGGCCTGATCATCCATTATAACTCTAACCTATACAGACCAGGGACTGACCATCCATTAGAACTCTAACCTATACAGACCAGGGACTGACCATCCATTAAAACTCTAACCTATACAGACCAGGGACTGACCATCCATTATAACTCTAACCTATACAGACCAGGGACTGATCATCCATTATAACTCTAACCCATACAGACCAGGGACTGATTATCCATTATAACTTTAACCTATACAGACCAGGGACTGGTCATCCATTATAACTCTAACCTATACAGACCAGGGACTGACCATCCATTATAACTTTAACCTATACAGAACAGGGCCTGATCATCCATTATAACTCTAACCTATACAGACCAGGGTCTGATCATCCATTATAACTCTAACCTATACAGACCAGGGACTGACCATCCATTGTAACTCTAACCTATACAGACCAGGGCCTGATCATCCATTATAACTCTAAACTATACAGACCAGGGACTGACCATCCATTATAACTCTAACCTATACAGACCAGGGACTGACCATCCATTATAACTCTAACCTATACAGACCAAGGACTGACCATCAATTATAACTCTAACCTATACAGACCAGGGACTGATCATCCATTATAACTCTAACCTTTACAGACCAGGGTCTGATCATCCATTATAACTCTAACCTATACAGACCAGGGACTACCATCCATTATAACTCTAACCTATACAGACCAGAGACTAATCATCCATTATAACTCTAACCTATACAGACCAGGGACTGACCGTCCATTATAACTCTAACCTATACAGACAAAGGACTGATCATCCATTATAACTCTAACCTATACAGACCAAGGACTGACCATCCATTATAACTGTAACCTGTACAGACCAGGGACTGACCATCCACTATAACTCTAACCTATACAGACCAGGGACTAATCATCCTTTATAACTCTAACCTATACAGACCAGGGACTGACCATCCATTGTAACTCTAACCTATACAGACCAGGGACTGACCATCCATTGTAACTCTAACCTATACAGACCAGGGCCTGATCATCCATTATAACTCTAACCTATACAGACCAGGGACTGACCATCCAGTATAACTCTAACCTATACAGACCAGGGACTGACCATCCATTATAACTCTAACCTATACAGACCAGGTCCTGACCATCAATTATAAAGCAAACCTATACAGACCAGGGCCTGATCATCCATTATAACTCTAACCTATACAGACCAGGGAAAACCATCCATTATAACTCTAACCTATACAGACCCGGGCCTTATCATCCATTATAACTCTAACCTATACAGACCAGGGACTGACCATCCATTATAACTCTAACCTATACAGACCCGGGCCTTATCATCCATTATAACTCTAACCTATTCAGACCAAGGACTGATCATCCATTATAACTCTAACCTATACAGACCAGGGTCTGATCATCCATTATAACTCTTACCTATACAGACCAGGGACTGACCATCCATTATAACTCTAACCTATACAGACCAGGGCCTGATCATCCATTATAACTCTAACCTAAACAGACCAGGGACTGATCATCCATTATAACTCTAACCTTTACAGACCAGGTACTGACCATCCATTATAACTCTAGCCTATACAGACCAGGGACTAATCATCCTTTATAACTCTAACCTATACAGACCAGGGACTGACCGTCCATTATAACTCTAACCTATACATACCAGGGCCTGATCGTCCATTATAACTCTAACCTATACAGACCAGGGACTGACCATCCATTATAACTCTAACCTATACAGACCAGGGACTGACAATCCATTATAACTCTAACCTATGCAGACAGGGACTGACCATCCATTATAACTCTAACCTATACAGACCAGGGACTGACCATCCATTATGACTCTAACCTATACAGACCAGGGACTGACAATCCATTATAACTCTAACCTATGCAGACAGGGACTGACCATCCATTATAACTCTAACCTATACAGACCAGGGACTGACCATCCATTATAACTCTAACCTATACAGACCAGGGACTGACCATCCATTATAACTCTAACCTGTACAGACCAGGGCCTGATAATTCATTATAACTCTAATGTATACAGACTAGGGCCTGATAATCCATTATAACTCTAACCTATACAGACCAGGGAAAACCATCCATTACAACTCTAACCTATACAGACCCGGGCCTTATCATCCATTATAACTCTAACCTATACAGACCAGGGACTGACCATCCATTACAACTCTAACCTATACAGACCAGGGACTAATCATCCATTATAACTCTAACCTATACAGACCAGGGCCTGATCATCCATTATAACTCTAACCTATACAGACCATTATAACTCTAACCTATACAGACCAGGGCCTGATCATCCATTATAACTGTAACCTATACAGACCACGGACTGACAATCCATTATAACTCTAACCTATACAGACCAGGGACTGACCATCCATTATAACTCTAACCTATAAAGACCAGGGCCTGATCATCCATTACAACTCTAACCTATACAGACCAGGGACTGACCATCCATTATAACTCTAACCTATACAGACCAGGGACTGACCGTTCATTATAACTCTAATCTATACAGACCAAGGACTGACCATCCATTATAACTCTAACCTATACAGACCAGGGCCTGATCATCCATTATAACTCTAACCTATACAGACCAGGGCCTGATCATCCATTATAACTCTAACCTATACAGACCAGGGACTGACAATCCATTATAACTCTAACCTATGCAGACAGGGACTGACCATCCATTATAACTCTAACCTATACAGACAGGGACTGACCATCCATTATAAATCTAACCTATACAGACCAGGGACTGACCATCCATTGTAACTCTAACCTATACAGACCAGGGCCTGATCATCCATTATAACTCTAAACTATACAGACCAGGGACTGACCATCCAATATAACTCTAACCTATACAGACCAGGGACTGACCATCCATTATAACTCTAACCTATACAGACCAAGGACTGACCATCAATTATAACTCTAACCTATACAGACCAGGGACTGATCATCCATTATAACTCTAACCTTTACAGACCAGGGTCTGATCATCCATTATAACTCTAACCTATACAGACCAGGGACTACCATCCATTATAACTCTAACCTATACAGACCAGAGACTAATCATCCATTATAACTCTAACCTATACAGACCAGGGACTGACCGTCCATTATAACTCTAACCTATACAGACAAAGGACTGATCATCCATTATAACTCTAACCTATACAGACCAAGGACTGACCATCCATTATAACTGTAACCTGTACAGACCAGGGACTGACCATCCACTATAACTCTAACCTATACAGACCAGGGACTGACCATCCAGTATAACTCTAACCTATACAGACCAGGGACTAATCATCCTTTATAACTCTAACCTATACAGACCAGGGACTAATCATCCATTATAACTCTAACCTATACAGACCAGGGACTGACCGTCCATTATAACTCTAACCTATACAGACCAGGGCCTGATCATCCATTATAACTCTAAACTATACAGACCATTATAACTCTAACCTATACAGACCAGGGCCTGATCATCCATTATAACTGTAACCTATACAGACCAGGGACTGACAATCCATTATAACTCTAACCTATACAGACCAGGGACTGACCATCCATTATAACTCTAACCTATAAAGACCAGGGCCTGATCATCCATTACAACTCTAACCTATACAGACCAGGGACTGACCATCCATTATAACTCTAACCTATACAGACCAGGGACTGACCGTTCATTATAACTCTAATCTATACAGACCAAGGACTGACCATCCATTATAACTCTAACCTATACAGACCAGGGCCTGATCATCCATTATAACTCTAACCTATACAGACCAGGGCCTGATCATCCATTATAACTCTAACCTATACAGACCAGGGACTGACAATCCATTATAACTCTAACCTATGCAGACAGGGACTGACCATCCATTATAACTCTAACCTATACAGACAGGGACTGACCATCCATTATAACTCTAACCTATACAGACCAGGGACTGACCATCCATTATAACTCTAACCTATACAGACCAGGGACTGACAATCCATTATAACTCTAACCTATGCAGACAGGGACTGACCATCCATTATAACTCTAACCTATACAGACCAGGGACTGACCATCCATTATAACTCTAACCTATACAGACCAGGGACTGACCATCCATTATAACTCTAACCTGTACAGACCAGGGCCTGATAATTCATTATAACTCTAATGTATACAGACCAGGGCCTGATAATCCATTATAACTCTAACTTATACAGACCAGGGAAAACCATCCATTATAACTCTAACCTATACAGACCCGGGCCTTATCATCCATTATAACTCTAACCTATACAGACCAGGGACTGACCATCCATTATAACTCTAACCTATACAGACCAGGGACTAATCATCCATTATAACTCTAACCTATACAGACCAGGGACTGACCGTCCATTATAACTCTAACCTATACAGACCAGGGCCTGATCATCCATTATAACTCTAACCTATACAGACCATTATAACTCTAACCTATACAGACCAGGGCCTGATCATCCATTATAACTGTAACCTATACAGACCAGGGACTGACAATCCATTATAACTCTAACCTATACAGACCAGGGACTGACCATCCATTATAACTCTAACCTATAAAGACCAGGGCCTGATCATCCATTACAACTCTAACCTATACAGACCAGGGACTGACCATCCATTATAACTCTAACCTATACAGACCAGGGACTGACCGTTCATTATAACTCTAATCTATACAGACCAAGGACTGACCATCCATTATAACTCTAACCTATACAGACCAGGGCCTGATCATCCATTATAACTCTAACCTATACAGACCAGGGCCTGATCATCCATTATAGCTCTAACCTATACAGACCAGGGACTGACCATCCATTATAACTCTAACCTATACAGACCATTATAACTCTAACCTATACAGACCAGGGACTGACCATCCATTATAACTCTAGCCTATACAGACCAGGGACAAATCATCCTTTATAACTCTATTCTATACAGACCAGGGACTGACCGTCCATTATAACTCTAATCTATACAGACCAAGGACTGACCATCCATTATAACTCTAACCTATACAGACCAGGGCCTGATCGTCCATTATAACTCTAACCTATACAGACCAGGGACTGACCATCCATTATAACTCTAACCTATACAGACCAGGGACTGACCATCCATTATAACTCTAACCTATACAGACCAGGGCCTGATCATTCAATATAACTCTAATGTATACAGACCAGGGACTGATCATCCATTATAACTCTAACCTATACAGACCAGAGACTGACCATCCATTATAACTCTAACCTATACAGACCAGTGCCTGATCATCCATTATAACTGTAACCTATACAGACCAGGGACTGACAATCCATTATAACTCTAACCTATACAGACCAAGGACTGATCATCCATTATAACTGTAACCTATACAAACCAGGGACTGACCATACATTATAACTCTAACCTATACAGACCAGGGACTGACCATCCATTATAACTCTAACCTATAAAGACCAGGGTCTGATCATCCATTACAACTCTAACCTATACAGACCAGGGACTGACCATCCATTATAACTCTAACCTATACAGACCAGGGACTGACCGTTCATTATAACTCTAATCTATACAGACCAAGGACTGACCATCCATTATAACTCTAACCTTTACAGACCAGGGCCTGATCATCCATTATAACTCTAACCTATACAGACCAGGGCCTGATCATCCATTATAACTCTAACCTATACAGACCAGGGACTGACCATCCATTATAACTCTAACCTATACAGACCATTATAACTCTAACCTATACAGACCAGGGACTGACCATCCATTATAACTCTAGCCTATACAGACCAGGGACAAATCATCCTTTATAACTCTAACCTATACAGACCAGGGACTTACCGTCCATTATAACTCTAATCTATACAGACCAAGGACTGACCATCCATTATAACTCTAACCTATACAGACCAGGGCCTGATCGTCCATTATAACTCTAACCTATACAGACCAGGGACTGACCATCCATTATAACTCTAACCTATACAGACCAGGGACTGACAATCCATTATAACTCTAACCTATGCAGACAGGGACTGACCATCCATTATAACTCTAACCTATACAGACCAGGGACTGACCATCCATTATAACTCTAACCTATACAGACCAGGGACTGACCATCCATTATAACTCTAACCTGTACAGACCAGGGCCTGATAATTCATTATAACTCTAATGTATACACACCAGAGCCTGATAATCCATTATAACTCTAACCTATACAGACCAGGGAAAACCATCAATTATAACTCTAACCTATACAGAGCCGGGCCTTATCATCCATTATAACTCTAACCTATACAGACCAGGGCCTGACCATCAATTATAACCCAAACCAATACAGACCAGGGCCTGATCATCCATTATAACTCTAACCTATACAGACCAGGGACTACCATCCATTATAACTCTAACCTACACAGACTCGGGCCTGGTCATCCATTATAACTCTAACCTATTCAGACCAGGGACTAATCATCCATTATAACTCTAACCTATACAGACCAGGGACTGACCGTCCATTATAACTCTAACCTATACAGACCAGGGCCTGATCATCCATTATAACTCTAACCTATACAGACCAGGGACTGACCGTCCATTATAACTCTAATCTATACAGACCAAGGACTGACCATGCATTATAATTCTAACCTATACAGACCAGGGACTGACCATCCATTATAACTCTAACCTATACAGACCATTATAACTCTAACCTATACAGGCCAGGGACTGACCATCCATTATAACTCTAGCCTATACAGACCAGGGACTAATCATCCTTTATAACTCTAACCTATACAGACCAGGGACTGACCGTCCATTATAACTCTAATCTATACAGACCAAGGACTGACCATCCATTATAACTCTAACCTATACATACCAGGGCCTGATCGTCCATTATAACTCTAACCTATACAGACCAGGGACTGACCATCCATTATAACTCTAACCTATACAGACCAGGGACTGACAATCCATAATAACTCTAACCTATGCAGACAGGGACTGACCATCCATTATAACTCTAACCTATACAGACCAGGGACTGACCATCCATTATAACTCTAACCTATACAGACCAGGGACTGACCATCCATTATAACTCTAACCTGTACAGACCAGGGCCTGATAATTCATTATAACTCTAATGTATACAGACCAGGGCCTGATAATCCATTATAACTCTAACCTATACAGACCAGGGAAAACCATCCATTATAACTCTAGCCTATACAGACCCGGGCCTTATCATCCATTATAACTCTAACCTATACAGACCAGGGACTCACAATCCATTATAACTCTAACCTATACAGACCAGGGACTAATCATCCATTATAACTCTAACCTATACAGACCAGGGACTGACCGTCCATTATAACTCTAACCTATACAGACCAGGGCCTGATCATCCATTATAACTCTAACCTATACAGACCATTATAACTCTAACCTATACAGACCAGGGCCTGATCATCCATTATAACTGTAACCTATACAGACCAGGGACTGACAATCCATTATAACTCTAACCTATACAGACCAGGGACTGACCATCCATTATAACTCTAACCTATAAAGACCAGGGCCTGATCATCCATTACAACTCTAACCTATACAGACCAGGGACTGACCATCCATTATAACTCTAACCTATACAGAACAGGGACTGACCGTTCATTATAACTCTAATCTATACAGACCAAGGACTGACCATCCATTATAACTTGAACCTATACAGACCAGGGCCTGATTATCCATTATAACTCTAACCTATACAGACCAGGGCCTGATCATCCATTATAACTCTAACCTATACAGACCAGGGACTGACCGTCCATTATAACTCTAACCTATACAGACCAGGGACTGACCATCCATTATAACTCTAACCTATACAGACCAGGGCCTGATCATTCAATATAACTCTAATGTATACAGACCAGGGACTGATCATCCATTATAACTCTAACCTATACAGACCAGAGACTGACCATCCATTATAACTCTAACCTATACAGACCAGGGCCTGATCATCCATTATAACTGTAACCTATACAAACCAGGGACTGACAATCCATTATAACTCTAACCTATACAGACCAAGGACTGATCATCATTTATAACTGTAACCTATACAAACCAGGGACTGACCATACATTATAACTCTAACCTATACAGACCAGGGACTGACCATCCATTATAACTCTAACCTATAAAGACCAGGGTCTGATCATCCATTACAACTCTAACCTATACAGACCAGGGACTGACCATCCATTATAACTCTAACCTATACAGACCAGGGACTGACCGTTCATTATAACTCTAATCTATACAGACCAAGGACTGACCATCCATTATAACTCTAACCTTAACAGACCAGGGCCTGATCATCCATTATAACTCTAACCTATACAGACCAGGGCCTGATCATCCATTATAACTCTAACCTATACAGACCAGGGACTGACCATCCATTATAACTCTAACCTATACAGACCATTATAACTCTAACCTATACAGACCAGGGACTGACCATCCATTATAACTCTAGCCTATACAGACCAGGGACAAATCATCCTTTATAACTCTAACCTATACAGACCAGGGACTTACCGTCCATTATAACTCTAATCTATACAGACCAAGGACTGACCATCCATTATAACTCTAACCTATACAGACCAGGGCCTGATCGTCCATTATAACTCTAACCTATACAGACCAGGGACTGACCATCCATTATAACTCTAACCTATACAGACCAGGGACTGACCATCCATTATAACTCTAACCTATGCAGACAGGGACTGACCATCCATTATAACTCTAACCTATACAGACCAGGGACTGACCATCCATTATAACTCTAACCTATACAGACCAGGGACTGACCATCCATTATAACTCTAACCTGGACAGACCAGGGCCTGATAATTCATTATAACTCTAATGTATACAGACCAGAGCCTGATAATCCATTATAACTCTAACCTATACAGACCAGGGAAAACCATCAATTATAACTCTAACCTATACAGACCCGGGCCTTATCATCCATTATAACTCTAACCTATACAGACCAGGGCCTGACCATCAATTATAACCCAAACCAATACAGACCAGGGCCTGATCATCCATTATAACTCTAACCTATACAGACCAGGGACTACCATCCATTATAACTCTAACCTACACAGACTCGGGCCTGGTCATCCATTATAACTCTAACCTATTCAGACCAGGGACTAATCATCCATTATAACTCTAACCTATACAGACCAGGGACTGACCGTCCATTATAACTCTAACCTATACAGACCAGGGCCTGATCGTCCATTATAACTCTAACCTATACAGACCAGGGACTGACCGTCCATTATAACTCTAACCTATACAGACCAGGGACTGACAATCCATAATAACTCTAACCTATGCAGACAGGGACTGACCATCCATTATAACTCTAACCTATACAGACCAGGGACTGACCATCCATTATAACTCTAACCTATACAGACCAGGGACTGACCATCCATTATAACTCTAACCTGTACAGACCATGGCCTGATAATTCATTATAACTCTAATGTATACAGACCAGGGCCTGATAATCCATTATAACTCTAACCTATACAGACCAGGGAAAACCATCCATTATAACTCTAGCCTATACAGACCCGGGCCTTTTCATCCATTATAACTCTAACCTATACAGACCAGGGACTGACAATCCATTATAACTCTAACCTATACAGACCAGGGACTAATCATCCATTATAACTCTAACCTATACAGACCAGGGACTGACCGTCCATTATAACTCTAACCTATACAGACCAGGGCCTGATCATCCATTATAACTCTAACCTATACAGACCATTATAACTCTAACCTATACAGACCAGGGCCTGATCATCCATTATAACTGTAACCTATACAGACCAGGGACTGACAATCCATTATAACTCTAACCTATACAGACCAGGGACTGACCATCCATTATAACTCTAACCTATAAAGACCAGGGCCTGATCATCCATTACAACTCTAACCTATACAGACCAGGGACTGACCATCCATTATAACTCTAACCTATACAGAACAGGGACTGACCGTTCATCATAACTCTAATCTATACAGACCAAGGACTGACCATCCATTATAACTTGAACCTATACAGACCAGGGCCTGATCATCCATTATAGCTCTAACCTATACAGACCAGGGCCTGATCATCCATTATAACTCTAACCTATACAGACCAGGGACTGACCGTCCATTATAACTCTAACCTATACAGACCAGGGACTGACCATCCATTATAACTCTAACCTATACAGACCAGGGCCTGATCATTCAATATAACTCTAATGTATACAGACCAGGGACTGATCATCCATTATAACTCTAACCTATACAGACCAGAGACTGACCATCCATTATAACTCTAACCTATACAGACCAGGGCCTGATCATCTATTATAACTGTAACCTATACAGACCAGGGACTGACAATCCATTATAACTCTAACCTATACAGACCAAGGACTGATCATCCATTATAACTGTAACCTATACAAACCAGGGACTGACCATACATTATAACTCTAACCTACACAGACCAGGGACTGACCATCCATTATAACTCTAACCTATACAGACCATTATAACTCTAACCTATACAGACCAGGGACTGACCATCCATTATAACTCTAGCCTATACAGACCAGGGACAAATCATCCTTTATAACTCTAACCTATACAGACCAGGGACTTACCGTCCATTATAACTCTAATCTATACAGACCAAGGACTGACCATCCATTATAACTCTAACCTATACAGACCAGAGCCTGATCGTCCATTATAACTCTAACCTATACAGACCAGGGACTGACCATCCATTATAA
The DNA here is from genome assembly GCF_029448725.1 of Salvelinus fontinalis. Classification (NCBI taxonomy): domain Eukaryota; kingdom Metazoa; phylum Chordata; class Actinopteri; order Salmoniformes; family Salmonidae; genus Salvelinus; species Salvelinus fontinalis. The sequence continues at coordinate 5,727,454 of NC_074678.1, read as the reverse complement.
CTCTAACCTATACAGACCAGGGACTGACCATCCATTATAACTCTAACCTATGCAGACAGGGACTGACCATCCATTATAACTCTAACCTATACAGACCAGGGACTGACCATCCATTATAACTCTAACCTATACAGACCAGGGACGGACCATCCATTATAACTCTAACCTGGACAGACCAGGGCCTGATAATTCATTTTAACTCTAATGTATACAGACCAGAGCCTGATAATCCATTATAACTCTAACCTATACAGACCAGGGAAAACCATCAATTATAACTCTAACCTATACAGACCCGGGCCTTATCATCCATTATAACTCTAACCTATACAGACCAGGGCCTGACCATCAATTATAACCCAAACCAATACAGACCAGGGCCTGATCATCCATTATAACTCTAACCTATACAGACCAGGGACTACCATCCATTATAACTCTAACCTACACAGACTCGGGCCTGGTCATCCATTATAACTCTAACCTATTCAGACCAGGGACTAATCATCCATTATAACTCTAACCTATACAGACCAGGGACTGACCGTCAATTATAACTCTAACCTATACAGACCAGGGCCTGATCATCCATTATAACTCTAACCTATACAGACCAGGGACTGACCGTCCATTATAACTCTAATCTATACAGACCAAGGACTGACCATGCATTATAATTCTAACCTATACAGACCAGGGACTGACCATCCATTATAACTCTAACCTATACAGACCATTATAACTCTAACCTATACAGACCAGGGACTGACCATCCATTATAACTCTAGCCTATACAGACCAGGGACTAATCATCCTTTATAACTCTAACCTATACAGACCAGGGACTGACCATCCATTATAACTCTAATCTATACAGACCAAGGACTGACCATCCATTATAACTCTAACCTATACATACCAGGGCCTGATCGTCCATTATAACTCTAACCTATACAGACCAGGGACTGACCATCCATTATAACTCTAACCTATACAGACCAGGGACTGACAATCCATAATAACTCTAACCTATGCAGACAGGGACTGACCATCCATTATAACTCTAACCTATACAGACCAGGGACTGACCATCCATTATAACTCTAACCTATACAGACCAGGGACTGACCATCCATTATAACTCTAACCTGTACAGACCAGGGCCTGATAATTCATTATAACTCTAATGTATACAGACCAGGGCCTGATAATCCATTATAACTCTAACCTATACAGACCAGGGAAAACCATCCATTATAACTCTAGCCTATACAGACCCGGGCCTTATCATCCATTATAACTCTAACCTATACAGACCAGGGACTGACAATCCATTATAACTCTAACCTATACAGACCAGGGACTAATCATCCATTATAACTCTAACCTATACAGACCAGGGACTGACCGTCCATTATAACTCTAACCTATACAGACCAGGGCCTGATCATCCATTATAACTCTAACCTATACAGACCATTATAACTCTAACCTATACAGACCAGGGCCTGATCATCCATTATAACTGTAACCTATACAGACCAGGGACTGACAATCCATTATAACTCTAACCTATACAGACCAGGGACTGACCATCCATTATAACTCTAACCTATAAAGACCAGGGCCTGATCATCCATTACAACTCTAACCTATACAGACCAGGGACTGACCATCCATTATAACTCTAACCTATACAGAACAGGGACTGACCGTTCATTATAACTCTAATCTATACAGACCAAGGACTGACCATCCATTATAACTTGAACCTATACAGACCAGGGCCTGATCATCCATTATAACTCTAACCTATACAGACCAGGGCCTGATCATCCATTATAACTCTAACCTATACAGACCAGGGACTGACCGTCCATTATAACTCTAACCTATACAGACCAGGGACTGACCATCCATTATAACTCTAACCTATACAGACCAGGGCCTGATCATTCAATATAACTCTAATGTATACAGACCAGGGACTGATCATCCATTATAACTCTAACCTATACAGACCAGAGACTGACCATCCATTATAACTCTAACCTATACAGACCAGGGCCTGATCATCCATTATAACTCTAACCTATACAGACCAGGGCCTGATCATCCATTATAACTCTAACCTATACAGACCAGGGACTGACCATCCATTATAACTCTAACCTATACAGACCATTATAACTCTAACCTATACAGACCAGGGACTGACCATCCATTATAACTCTAGCCTATACAGACCAGGGACAAATCATCCTTTATAACTCTAACCTATACAGACCAGGGACTTACCGTCCGTTATAACTCTAATCTATACAGACCAAGGACTGACCATCCATTATAACTCTAACCTATACAGACCAGGGCCTGATCGTCCATTATAACTCTAACCTATACAGACCAGGGACTGACCATCCATTATAACTCTAACCTATACAGACCAGGGACTGACCATCCATTATAACTCTAACCTATGCAGACAGGGACTGACCATCCATTATAACTCTAACCTATACAGACCAGGGACTGACCATCCATTATAACTCTAACCTATACAGACCAGGGACTGACCATCCATTATAACTCTAACCTGGACAGACCAGGGCCTGATAATTCATTATAACTCTAATGTATACAGACCAGAGCCTGATAATCCATTATAACTCTAACCTATACAGACCAGGGAAAACCATCAATTATAACTCTAACCTATACAGACCCGGGCCTTATCATCCCTCTAACCTATACAGACCAGGGCCTGACCATCAATTATAACCCAAACCAATACAGACCAGGGCCTGATCGTCCATTATAACTCTAACCTATACAGACCAGGGACTGACCATCCATTATAACTCTAACCTATACAGACCAGGGACTGACAATCCATAATAACTCTAACCTATGCAGACAGGGACTGACCATCCATTATAACTCTAACCTATACAGACCAGGGACTGACCATCCATTATAACTCTAACCTATACAGACCAGGGACTGACCATCCATTATAACTCTAACCTGTACAGACCAGGGCCTGATAATTCATTATAACTCTAATGTATACAGACCCGGGCCTGATAATCCATTATAACTCTAACCTATACAGACCAGGGAAAACCATCCATTATAACTCTAGCCTATACAGACCCGGGCCTTATCATCCATTATAACTCTAACCTATACAGACCAGGGACTGACAATCCATTATAACTCTAACCTATACAGACCAGGGACTAATCATCCATTATAACTCTAACCTATACAGACCAGGGACTGACCGTCCATTATAACTCTAACCTATACAGACCAGGGCCTGATCATCCATTATAACTCTAACCTATACATACCATTATAACTCTAACCTATACAGACCAGGGCCTGATCATCCATTATAACTGTAACCTATACAGACCAGGGACTGACAATCCATTATAACTCTAACCTATACAGACCAGGGACTGACCATCCATTATAACTCTAACCTATAAAGACCAGGGCCTGATCATCCATTACAACTCTAACCTATACAGACCAGGGACTGACCATCCATTATAACTCTAACCTATACAGAACAGGGACTGACCGTTCATTATAACTCTAATCTATACAGACCAAGGACTGACCATCCATTATAACTTGAACCTATACAGACCAGGGCCTGATCATCCATTATAACTCTAACCTATACAGACCAGGGCCTGATCATCCATTATAACTCTAACCTATACAGACCAGGGACTGACCGTCCATTATAACTCTAATCTATACAGACCAAGGACTGACCATCCATTATAACTCTAACCTATACAGACCAGGGACTGACCATCCATTATAACTCTAACCTATACAGACCATTAAAACTCTAACCTATACAGACCAGGGACTGACCATCCATTATAACTCTAGCCTATACAGACCAGGGACTAATCATCCTTTATAACTCTAACCTATACAGACCAGGGACTGACCATCCATTATAACTCTAACCTATACAGACCAGGGACTGACCATCCATTATAACTCTAACCTGGACAGACCAGGGCCTGATAATTCATTATAACTCTAATGTATACAGACCAGAGCCTGATAATCCATTATAACTCTAAACTATACAGACCAGGGAAAACCATCAATTATAACTCTAACCTATACAGACCCGGGCCTTATCATCCCTCTAACCTATACAGACCAGGGCCTGACCATCAATTATAACCCAAACCAATACAGACCAGGGCCTGATCGTCCATTATAACTCTAACCTATACAGACCAGGGACTGACCATCCATTATAACTCTAACCTATACAGACCAGGGACTGACAATCCATAATAACTCTAACCTATGCAGACAGGGACTGACCATCCATTATAACTCTAACCTATACAGACCAGGGACTGACCATCCATTATAACTCTAACCTATACAGACCAGGGACTGACCATCCATTATAACTCTAACCTGTACAGACCAGGGCCTGATAATTCATTATAACTCTAATGTATACAGACCAGGGCCTGATAATCCATTATAACTCTAACCTATACAGACCAGGGAAAACCATCCATTATAACTCTAGCCTATACAGACCCGGGCCTTATCATCCATTATAACTCTAACCTATACAGACCAGGGACTGACAATCCATTATAACTCTAACCTATACAGACCAGGGACTAATCATCCATTATAACTCTAACCTATACAGACCAGGGACTGACCGTCCATTATAACTCTAACCTATACAGACCAGGGCCTGATCATCCATTATAACTCTAACCTATACAGACCATTATAACTCTAACCTATACAGACCAGGGCCTGATCATCCATTATAACTGTAACCTATACAGACCAGGGACTGACAATCCATTATAACTCTAACCTATACAGACCAGGGACTGACCATCCATTATAACTCTAACCTATAAAGACCAGGGCCTGATCATCCATTACAACTCTAACCTATACAGACCAGGGACTGACCATCCATTATAACTCTAACCTATACAGAACAGGGACTGACCGTTCATTATAACTCTAATCTATACAGACCAAGGACTGACCATCCATTATAACTTGAACCTATACAGACCAGGGCCTGATCATCCATTATAACTCTAACCTATACAGACCAGGGCCTGATCATCCATTATAACTCTAACCTATACAGACCAGGGACTGACCGTCCATTATAACTCTATCCTATACAGACCAGGGACTGACCATCCATTATAACTCTAACCTATACAGACCAGGGCCTGATCATTCAATATAACTCTAATGTATACAGACCAGGGACTGATCATCCATTATAACTCTAACCTATACAGACCAGAGACTGACCATCCATTATAACTCTAACCTATACAGACCAGGGCCTGATCATCCATTATAACTGTAACCTATACAGACCAGGGACTGACAATCCATTATAACTCTAACCTATACAGACCAAGGACTGATCATCCATTATAACTGTAACCTATACAAACCAGGGACTGACCATACATTATAACTCTAACCTATACAGACCAGGGACTGACCATCCATTATAACTCTAACCTATAAAGACCAGTGCCTGATCATCCATTACAACTCTAACCTATACAGACCAGGGACTGACCATCCATTATAACTCTAACCTATACAGACCAGGGACTGACCGTTCATTATAACTCTAATCTATACAGACCAAGGACTGACCATCCATTATAACTCTAACCTTTACAGACCAGGGCCTGATCATCCATTATAACTCTAACCTATACAGACCAGGGCCTGATCATCCATTATAACTCTAACCTATACAGACCAGGGACTGACCATCCATTATAACTCTAACCTATACAGACCATTATAACTCTAACCTATACAGACCAGGGACTGACCATCCATTATAACTCTAGCCTATACAGACCAGGGACAAATCATCCTTTATAACTCTAACCTATACAGGCCAGGGACTTACCGTCTGTTATAACTCTAATCTATACAGACCAAGGACTGACTATCCATTATAACTCTAACCTATACAGACCAGGGCCTGATCGTCCATTATAACTCTAACCTATACAGACCAGGGACTGACCATCCATTATAACTCTAACCTATACAGACCAGGGACTGACCATCCATTATAACTCTAACCTATGCAGACAGGGACTGACCATCCATTATAACTCTAACCTATACAGACCAGGGACTGACCATCCATTATAACTCTAACCTATACAGACCAGGGACTGACCATCCATTATTACTCTAACCTGGACAGACCAGGGCCTGATAATTCATTATAACTCTAATGTATACAGACCAGAGCCTGATAATCCATTATAACTCTAACCTATACAGACCAGGGAAAACCATCAATTATAACTCTAACCTATACAGACCCGGGCCTTATCATCCCTCTAACCTATACAGACCAGGGCCTGACCATCCATCATAACTCTAACCTATACAGACCAGGGACTGACAATCCATAATAACTCTAACCTATGCAGACAGGGACTGACCATCCATTATAACTCTAACCTATACAGACCAGGGACTGACCATCCATTATAACTCTAACCTATACAGACCAGGGACTGACCATCCATTATAACTCTAACCTGTACAGACCAGGGCCTGATAATTCATTATAACTCTAATGTATACAGACCAGGGCCTGATAATCCATTATAACTCTAACCTATACAGACCAGGGAAAACCATCCATTATAACTCTAGCCTATACAGACCCGGGCCTTATCATCCATTATAACTCTAACCTATACAGACCAGGGACTGACAATCCATTATAACTCTAACCTATACAGACCAGGGACTAATCATCCATTATAACTCTAACCTATACAGACCAGGGACTGACCGTCCATTATAACTCTAACCTATACAGACCAGGGCCTGATCATCCATTATAACTCTAACCTATACATACCATTATAACTCTAACCTATACAGACCAGGGCCTGATCATCCATTATAACTGTAACCTATACAGACCAGGGACTGACAATCCATTATAACTCTAACCTATACAGACCAGGGACTGACCATCCATTATAACTCTAACCTATAAAGACCAGGGCCTGATCATCCATTACAACTCTAACCTATACAGACCAGGGACTGACCATCCATTATAACTCTAACCTATACAGAACAGGGACTGACCGTTCATTATAACTCTAATCTATACAGACCAAGGACTGACCATCCATTATAACTTGAACCTATACAGACCAGGGCCTGATCATCCATTATAACTCTAACCTATACAGACCAGGGCCTGATCATCCATTATAACTCTAACCTATACAGACCAGGGACTGACCGTCCATTATAACTCTAACTTATACAGACCAGGGCCTGATCATCCATTATAACTCTAACCTATACAGACCAGGGACTGACCGTCCATTATAAGTCTAATCTATACAGACCAAGGACTGACCATCCATTGTAACTCTAACCTATACAGACCAGGGACTGACCATCCATTATAACTCTAACCTATACAGACCATTAAAACTCTAACCTATACAGACCAGGGACTGACCATCCATTATAACTCTAGCCTATACAGACCAGGGACTAATCATCCTTTATAACTCTAACCTATACAGACCAGGGACTGACCGTCCATTATAACTCTAATCTATACAGACCAAGGACTGACCATCCATTATAACTCTAACCTATACATACCAGGGCCTGATCGTCCATTATAACGCTAACCTATACAGACCAGGGACTGACCATCCATTATAACTCTAATCTATACAGACCAGGGACTGACATTCCATAATAACTCTAACCTATGCAGACAGGGACTGACCATCCATTATAACTCTAACCTATACAGACCAGGGACTGACCATCCATTATAACTCTAACCTATACAGACCAGGGACTGACCATCCATTATAACTCTAACCTGTACAGACCAGGGCCTGATAATTCATTATAACTCTAATGTATACAGACCAGGGCCTGATAATCCATTATAACTCTAACCTATACAGACCAGGGAAAACCATACATTATAACTCTAGCCTATACAGACCCGGGCCTTATCATCCATTATAACTCTAACCTATACAGACCAGGGACTGACCATCCATTATAACTCTAACCTATACAGACCAGGGACTAATCATCCATTATAACTCTAACCTATACAGACCAGGGACTGACCGTCCATTATAACTCTAACCTATACAGACCAGGGCCTGATCATCCATTATAACTCTAACCTATACAGACCATTATAACTCTAACCTATACAGACCAGGGCCTGATCATCCATTATAACTGTAACCTATACAGACCAGGGACTGACAATCCATTATAACTCTAACCTATACAGACCAGGGACTGACCATCCATTATAACTCTAACCTATAAAGACCAGGGCCTGATCATCCATTACATCTCTAACTTATACAGACCAGGGACTGACCATCCATTATAACTCTAATCTATACAGACCAAGGACTGACCATCCATTATAACTTGAACCTATACAGACCAGGGCCTGATCATCCATTATAACTCTAACCTATACAGACCAGGGCCTGATCATCCATTATAACTCTAACCTATACAGACCAGGGACTGACCGTCCATTATAACTCTAACTTATACAGACCAGGGCCTGATCATCCATTATAACTCTAACCTATACAGACCAGGGACTGACCGTCCATTATAACTCTAACCTATACAGACCAGGGACTGACCATCCATTATAACTCTAACCTATACAGACCATTAAAACTCTAACCTATACAGACCAGGGACTGACCATCCATTATAACTCTAGCCTATACAGACCAGGGACTAATCATCCTTTATAACTCTAACCTATACAGACCAGGGACTGACCGTCCATTATAACTCTAATCTATACAGACCAAGGACTGACCATCCATTATAACTCTAACCTATACATACCAGGGCCTGATCGTCCATTATAACTCTAACCTATACAGACCAGGGACTGACCATCCATTATAACTCTAATCTATACAGACCAGGGACTGACAATCCATAATAACTCTAACCTATGCAGACAGGGACTGACCATCCATTATAACTCTAACCTATACAGACCAGGGACTGACCATCCATTATAACTCTAACCTATACAGACCAGGGCCTGATAATTCATTATAACTCTAATGTATACAGACCAGGGCCTGATAATCCATTATAACTCTAACCTATACAGACCAGGGACTGACCATCCATTATAACTCTAACCTATACAGACCAGGGACTAATCATCCATTATAACTCTAACCTATACAGACCAGGGACTGACCGTCCATTATAACTCTAACCTATACAGACCAGGGCCTGATCATCCATTATAACTCTAACCTATACAGACCATTATAACTCTAACCTATACAGACCAGGGCCTGATCATCCATTATAACTGTAACCTATACAGACCAGGGACTGACCATCCATTATAACTCTAACCTATACAGACCAGGGACTGACCGTTCATTATAACTCTAATCTATACAGACCAAGGACTGACCATCCATTATAACTTGAACCTATACAGACCAGGGCCTGATCATCCATTATAACTCTAACCTATACAGACCAGGGCCTGATCATCCATTATAACTCTAACCTATACAGACCAGGGACTGACCATCCATTATAACTCTAACCTATACAGACCATTATAACTCTAACCTATACAGACCAGGGACTGACCATCCATTATAACTCTAGCCTATACAGACCAGGGACAAATCATCCTTTATAACTCTAACCTATACAGACCAGGGACTGACCGTCCATTATAACTCTAATCTATACAGACCAAGGACTGACCATCTATTATAACTCTAACCTATACAGACCAGGGCCTGATCGTCCATTATAACTCTAACCTATACAGACCAGGGACTGACCATCCATTATAACTCTAACCTATACAGACCAGGGACTGACAATCCATTATAACTCTAACCTATGCAGACAGGGACTGACCATCCATTATAACTCTAACCTATACAGACCAGGGACTGACCATCCATTATAACTCTAACCTATACAGACCAGGGACTAATCATCCATTATAACTCTAACTTATACAGACCAGGGACTGACCGTCCATTATAACTCTAACCTATACAGACCAGGGCCTGATCATCCATTATAACTCTAACCTATACAGACCAGGGACTGACAATCCATTATAACTCTAACCTATACAGACCAGGGACTGACCATCCATTATAACTCTAACATATAAAGACCAGGGCCTGATCATCCATTACAACTCTAACCTATACAGACCAGGGACTGACCATCCATTATAACTCTAACCTATACAGAACAGGGACTGACCGTTCATTATAACTCTAATCTATACAGACCAAGGACTGACCATCCATTATAACTTGAACCTATACAGACCAGGGCCTGATCATCCATTATAACTCTAACCTATACAGACCAGGGCCTGATCATCCATTATAACTCTAACCTATACAGACCAGGGACTGACCGTCCATTATAACTCTAACTTATACAGACCAGGGCCTGATCATCCATTATAACTCTAACCTATACAGACCAGGGACTGACCGTCCATTATAACTCTAATCTATACAGACCAAGGACTGACCATCCATTATAACTCTAACCTATACAGACCAGGGACTGACCATCCATTATAACTCTAACCTATACAGACCATTAAAACTCTAACCTATACAGACCAGGGACTGACCATCCATTATAACTCTAGCCTATACAGACCAGGGACTAATCATCCTTTATAACTCTAACCTATACAGACCAGGGACTGACCGTCCATTATAACTCTAATCTATACAGACCAAGGACTGACCATCCATTATAACTCTAACCTATACATACCAGGGCCTGATCGTCCATTATAACTCTAACCTATACAGACCAGGGACTGACCATCCATTATAACTCTAATCTATACAGACCAGGGACTGACAATCCATAATAACTCTAACCTATGCAGACAGGGACTGACCATCCATTATAACTCTAACCTATACAGACCAGGGACTGACCATCCATTATAACTCTAACCTATACAGACCAGGGACTGACCATCCATTATAACTCTAACCTGTACAGACCAGGGCCTGATAATTCATTATAACTCTAATGTATACAGACCAGGGCCTGATAATCCATTATAACTCTAACCTATACAGACCAGGGAAAACCATACATTATAACTCTAGCCTATACAGACCCGGGCCTTATCATCCATTATAACTCTAACCTATACAGACCAGGGACTGACCATCCATTATAACTCTAACCTATACAGACCAGGGACTAATCATCCATTATAACTCTAACCTATACAGACCAGGGACTGACCGTCCATTATAACTCTAACCTATACAGACCAGGGCCTGATCATCCATTATAACTCTAACCTATACAGACCATTATAACTCTAACCTATACAGACCAGGGCCTGATCATCCATTATAACTGTAACCTATACAGACCAGGGACTGACAATCCATTATAACTCTAACCTATACAGACCAGGGACTGACCATCCATTATAACTCTAACCTATACAGACCAGGGACTGACCATCCATTATAACTCTAATCTATAAAGACCAGGGCCTGATCATCCATTACAACTCTAACCTATACAGACCAGGGACTGACCATCCATTATAACTCTAACCTATACAGACCAGGGACTGACCGTTCATTATAACTCTAATCTATACAGACCAAGGACTGACCATCCATTATAACTCTAACCTATACAGACCAGGGCCTGATCATCCATTATAACTCTAACCTATGCAGACCAGGGCCTGATCATCCATTATAACTCTAACCTATACAGACCAGGGACTGACCATCAATTATAACTCTAACCTATACAGACCAGGGACTGACCATCCATTATAACTCTAACCTATACAGACCCGGGCCTTATCATCCATTATAACTCTAACCTATACAGACCAGGGACTGACCATCCATTATAACTCTAACCTATACAGACCAGGGACTAATCATCCATTATAACTCTAACCTATACAGACCAGGGACTGACCGTCCATTATAACTCTAACCTATACAGACCAGGGCCTGATCATCCATTATAACTCTAACCTATACAGACCAGGGAATGACCATCCATTATAACTCTAACCTATGCAGATCAAGGACTGACCATCCATTATAACTCTAACCTATACAGACCAGGGCCTGATCATCCATTATAACTCTAACCTATGCAGACCAGGGCCTGATCATCCATTATAACTCTAACCTATACAGACCAGGGTCTGATCATCCATTATAACTCTAACCTATACAGACCAGGGACTGACCATCCATTATAACTCTAACCTATACAGACCAGGGACTGATCATCCATTATAACTCTAACCTATACAGACCAGAGACTGATCATCCATTATAACTGTAACCAATACAAACCAGGGACTGATCATCAATTATAACTCTAAACTATACAGACCAGGGCCTGATCATCCATTATAACTGTTACCTGTACAGACCAGGGACTAACAATCCATTATAACTCTAACCTATACAGACCAAGGACTGATCATCCATTATAACTGTAACCTATACAAACCAGGGACTGACCATACATTATAACTCTAACCTATACAGACCAGGGACTGACCATCCATTATAACTCTAACCTATACAGACCAGGGCCTGATCGTCCATTATAACTCGAACCTATACAGACCAGGGACTGACCATCCATTATAACTCTAACCTATACAGACCATTATAACTCTAACCTATACAGACCAGGGACTGACCATCCATTATAACTCTAGCCTATACAGACCAGGGACTAATCATCCTTTATAGCTCTAACCTATACAGACCAGGGACTGACCGTCCATTATAACTCTAATCTATACAGACCAAGGACTGACCATCCATTATAACTCTAACCTATACAGACCAGGGACTGACCATCCATTATAACTCTAACCTATACAGACCCGGGCCTTATCATCCATTATAACTCTAACCTATACAGACCAGGGACTGACCATCCATTATAACTCTAACCTATAGAGACCAGGGACTAATCATCCATTATAACTCTAACCTATACAGACCAGGGACTGACCGTTCATTATAACTCTAACCTATACAGACCAGGGCCTGATCATCCATTATAACTCTAACCTATACAGACCAGGGAATGACCATCCATTATAACTCTAACCTATGCAGATCAAGGACTGACCATCCATTATAACTCTAACCTATACAGACCAGGGCCTGATCATCCATTATAACTCTAACCTATACAGACCAGGGCCTGATCATCCATTATAACTCTAACCTATACAGACCAGGGTCTGATCATCCATTATAACTCTAACCTATACAGACCAGGGACTGACCATCCATTATAACTCTAACCTATACAGACCAGGGACTGATCATCCATTATAACTCTAACCTATACAGACCAGAGACTGATCATCCATTATAACTGTAACCAATACAAACCAGGGACTGATCATCAATTATAACTCTAAACTATACAGACCAGGGCCTGATCATCCATTATAACTGTTACCTATACAGACCAGGGACTAACAATCCATTATAACTCTAACCTATACAGACCAAGGACTGATCATCCATTATAACTGTAACCTATACAAACCAGGGACTGACCATACATTATAACTCTAACCTATACAGACCAGGGACTGACCATCCATTATAACTCTAATCTATAAAGACCAGGGCCTGATCATCCATTACAACTCTAACCTATACAGACCAGGGACTGACCATCCATTATAACTCTAACCTATACAGACCAGGGACTGACCGTTCATTATAACTCTAATCTATACAGACCAAGGACTGACCATCCATTATAACTCTAACCTATACAGACCAGGGCCTGATCATCCATTATAACTCTAACCTATGCAGACCAGGGCCTGATCATCCATTATAACTCTAACCTATACAGACCAGGGACTGACCATCAATTATAACTCTAACCTATACAGACCATTGTAACTCTAACCTATACAGACCAGGGACTGACCATCCATTATAACTCTAGCCTATACAGACCAGGGACTAATCATCCTTTATAACTCTAACCTATACAGACCAGGGACTGACCGTCCATTATAACTCTAATCTATACAGACCAAGGACTGAACATCCATTATAACTCTAACCTATACAGACCAGGGCCTGATCGTCCATTATAACTCTAACCTATACAGACCAGGGACTGACCATCCATTATAACTCTAACCTATACAGACCAGGGACTGACAATCCATTATAACTCTAACGTATGCAGACAGGGACTGACCATCCATTATAACTCTAACCTATACAGACCAGGGACTGACCATCCATTAAAAACTCTAACCTATACAGACCAGGGACTGACCATCCATTATAACTCTAACCTGTACAGACCAGGGCCTGATAATTCATTATAACTCTAATGTATACAGACCAGAGCCTGATAATCCATTATAACTCTAACCTATACAGACCAGGGAAAACCATCCATTATAACTCTAACCTATACAGACCCGGGCCTTATCATCCATTATAACTCTAACCTATACAGACCAGGGACTGACCATCCATTATAACTCTAACCTATACAGACCCGGGCCTTATCATCCATTTTAACTCTAACCTATACAGACCAGGGACTGATCATCCATTATAACTCTAACCTTTACAGACCATTATAACTCTAACCTATACAGACCAGGGACTGACCATCCATTATAACTCTAGCCTATACAGATCAGGGACTAATCATCCTTTATAACTCTAACCTATACAGACCAGGGACTGACCGTCCATTATAACTCTAATCTATACAGACCAAGGACTGACCATCCATTTTAACTCTAAAATATACATACCAGGGCCTGATCGTCCATTATAACTCTAACCTATACAGACCAGGGACTGACCATCCATTATAACTCTAACCTATACAGACCAGGGAATGACAATCCATTATAACTCTAACCTATGCAGACAGGGACTGACCATCCATTATAACTCTAACCTATACAGACCAGGGACTGACCATCCATTATAACTCTAACCTATACAGACCAGGGACTGACCATCCATTATAACTCTAACCTGTACAGACCAGGGCCTGATAATTCATTATAACTCTAACCTGTACAGACCAGGGCCTGATAATTCATTATAACTCTAATGTATACAGACCAGGGCCTGATAATCCATTATAACTCTAACCTATACAGACCAGGGAAAACCATCCATTATAACTCTAACCTATACAGACCAGGGACTGACCATCCATTATAACTCTAACCTATACAGACCCGGGCCTTATCATCCATTATAACTCTAACCTATACAGCCCACGGCCTGACCATCAATTATAACCCAAACCTATACAGACCAGGGCCTGATCATCCATTATAACTCTAACCTATATAGACCAGGGAATGACCATCCATTATAACTCTAACCTATACAGATCAATGACTGACCATCCATTATAATTCTAACCTATCAGACCAGGGCCTGATCATCCATTATAACTCTTACCTATACAGACCAGGGCCTGATCATCCATTATAACTCTAACCTATACAGACCAGGGACTGATCATCCATTATAACTCTAACCTGTACAGACCAGGGACTGACCATCCATTATAACTCTAACCTATACAGAACAGGGACTGATCATTCATTATAACTCTAACCTGTACAGACCAGGGACTGACCATCCATTATAACTCTAACCTATACAGACCAGGGACTGATCATCCATTATAACTCTAACCTATACAGACCAGGGACTGATCATCCATTATAACTGTAACCTATACAAACCAGGGACTGATCATCAATTGTAACTCTAAACTATACAGACCAGGGCCTGATCATCCATTATAACTCTAACCTATACAGACCAGGGCCTGATCATCCATTATAACTCTAACCTATACAGACCAGGGTCTGATCATCCATTATAACTCTAACCTATACAGACCAGGGACTGACCATCACTTATAACTCTAACCTATACAGACCAGGGACTGATCATCCATTATAACTGTAACCTATACAAACCAGGGACTGATCATCAATTATAACTCTAAACTATACATACCAGGGCCTGATCATCCATTATAACTCTAACCTATACAGACTAGGGCCTGATCATCTATTACAACTCTAACCTATACAGACCAGGGATTGACCATCCATTATTTCTCTAACCTATACAGACCAGGGACTGACCATTCATTATAACTCTAACCTATACAGACCAGGGCCTGATTATCCATTATAACTGTAACCTATACAGACCAAGGACTGACAATCCATTATAACTCTAACCTATACAGACCAAGGACTGATCATCCATTATAACTGTAACCTATACAAACCAGGGACTGACCATACATTATAACTCTAACCTATACAGACCAGGGACTGACCATCCATTATAACTCAAACCTATAAAGACCAGGGCCTGATCATCCATTACAACTCTAACCTATACAGACCAGGGACTGACCATCCATTATAACTCTAACCTATACAGACCAGGGACTGACCGTTCATCATAACTCTAATCTATACAGACCAAGGACTGACCATCCATTATAACTCTAACCTATACAGACCAGGGACTGACCATCCATTATAACTCTAACCTGTACAGACCAGGGCCTGATAATTCATTATAACTCTAACCTGTACAGACCAGGGCCTGATAATTCATTATAACTCTAATGTATACAGACCAGGGCCTGATAATCCATTATAACTCTAACCTATACAGACCAGGGAAAACCATCCATTATAACTCTAACCTATACAGACCAGGGACTGACCATCCATTATAACTCTAACCTATACAGACCCGGGCCTTATCATCCATTATAACTCTAACCTATACAGCCCACGGCCTGACCATCAATTATAACCCAAACCTATACAGACCAGGGCCTGATCATCCATTATAACTCTAACCTATATAGACCAGGGAATGACCATCCATTATAACTCTAACCTATACAGATCAATGACTGACCATCCATTATAATTCTAACCTATCAGACCAGGGCCTGATCATCCATTATAACTCTTACCTATACAGACCAGGGCCTGATCATCCATTATAACTCTAACCTATACAGACCAGGGACTGATCATCCATTATAACTCTAACCTGTACAGACCAGGGACTGACCATCCATTATAACTCTAACCTATACAGAACAGGGACTGATCATTCATTATAACTCTAACCTGTACAGACCAGGGACTGACCATCCATTATAACTCTAACCTATACAGACCAGGGACTGATCATCCATTATAACTCTAACCTATACAGACCAGGGACTGATCATCCATTATAACTGTAACCTATACAAACCAGGGACTGATCATCAATTGTAACTCTAAACTATACAGACCAGGGCCTGATCATCCATTATAACTCTAACCTATACAGACCAGGGCCTGATCATCCATTATAACTCTAACCTATACAGACCAGGGTCTGATCATCCATTATAACTCTAACCTATACAGACCAGGGACTGACCATCACTTATAACTCTAACCTATACAGACCAGGGACTGATCATCCATTATAACTGTAACCTATACAAACCAGGGACTGATCATCAATTATAACTCTAAACTATACATACCAGGGCCTGATCATCCATTATAACTCTAACCTATACAGACTAGGGCCTGATCATCTATTACAACTCTAACCTATACAGACCAGGGATTGACCATCCATTATAACTCTAACCTATACAGACCAGGGACTGACCATCCATTATAACTCTAACCTATACAGACCAGGGCCTGATTATCCATTATAACTGTAACCTATACAGACCAAGGACTGACAATCCATTATAACTCTAACCTATACAGACCAAGGACTGATCATCCATTATAACTGTAACCTATACAAACCAGGGACTGACCATACATTATAACTCTAACCTATACAGACCAGGGACTGACCATCCATTATAACTCAAACCTATAAAGACCAGGGCCTGATCATCCATTACAACTCTAACCTATACAGACCAGGGACTGACCATCCATTATAACTCTAACCTATACAGACCAGGGACTGACCGTTCATCATAACTCTAATCTATACAGACCAAGGACTGACCATCCATTATAACTCTAACCTATACAGACCAGGGACTGACCATCCATTATAACTCTACCCTATACAGACCAGGGACTAATCATCCTTTATAACTCTAACCTATACAGACCAGGGACTGACCGTCCATTATAACTCTAATCTATACAGAACAAGGACTGACCATTCATTATAACTCTAACGTATACAGACCGGGGCCTGATCGTCCATTATAACTCTAACCTATGCAGACCAGGGACTGACCATCCATTATAACTCTAACCTATACAGACCAGGGACTGACATTCCATTATAACTGTAACCTATGCAGACAGGGACTGACCATCCATTATAACTCTAACCTATACAGACCCGGGACTGACCATCCGTTATAACTCTAACCTATACAGACCAGGGACTGACCATCCATTATAACTCTAATCTGTACAGACCAGGGCCTGATAATTCATTGTAACTCTAATGTATACAGACCAGAGCCTGATAATCAATTATAACTCTAACCTATACAGACCAGGGAAAACCATCCATTATAACTCTAACCTATACAGACCCGGGCCTTATCATCCATTATAACTCTAACCTATACAGACCAGGGCCTGACCATCAATTATAACCCAAACCTATACAGACCAGGGCCTGATCATCCATTATAACTCTAACCTATACAGACCAGGGACTACCATCCATTATAACTCTAACCTACACAGACCCGGGCCTGGTCATCCATTATAACTCTAACCTATACAGACCAGGGACTGACCGTCCATTTTAACTCTAACCTATACAGACCATTATAACTCTAACTTATACAGACCAGGGACTGACCATCCATTATAACTCTACCCTATACAGAAAAGGGACTAATCATCCTTTATAACTCTAACCTATACAGACCAGGGACTGACCGTCCATTATAACTCTAATCTATACAGACCAAGGACTGACCATCCATTATAACTCTAACCTATACAGACCGGGGCCTGATCGTCCATTATAACTCTAACCTATACAGACCAGGGACTGACCATCCATTATAACTCTAACCTATACAGACCAGGGACTGACAATCCATTATAACTGTAACCTATGCAGACAGGGACTGACCATCCATTATAACTTTAACCTATACAGACCCGGGACTGACCATCCATTATAACTCTAACCTATACAGACCAGGGACTGACCATCCATTATAACTCTAACCTGTACAGACCAGGGCCTGATTATTCATTATAACTCTAACCTATACAGACCAGGGAAAACCATCCATTATAACTCTAACCTATACAGACCCGGGCCTTATCATCCATTATAACTCTAACCTATACAGACCAGGGCCTGACCATCAATTATAACCCAAACCTATACAGACCAGGGCCTGATCATCCATTATAACTCTAATCTATACAGACCAGGGACTACCATCCATTATAACTCTAACCTACACAGACCCGGGCCTGGTCATCCATTATAACTCTAACCTATACAGACCAGGGACTGACCGTCCATTATAACTCTAATCTATACAGACCAAGGACTGACCATCCATTATAACTCTAACCTATACAGACCAGGGCCTGATCGTCCATTTTAACTCTAACCTATACAGACCAGGGACTGACCATCCATTATAACTCTAACCTATACAGACCATTATAACTCTAACCTATACAGACCAGGGACTGACCATCCATTATAACTCTAGCCTATACAGACCAGGGACTAATCATCCTTTATAACTCTAACCTATACAGACCAGGGACTGACCGTCCATTATAACTCTAAGCTATACAGACCAGGGACTACCATCCATTATAACTCTAACCTATACAGACCAGGGCCTGATCATCCATTATAACTCTAACCTATACAGACCAGGGACTGACCATCCATTATAACTCTAACCTATATAGACCAGGGAATGACTATCCATTATAACTCTAACCTATACAGATCAAGGACTGACCATCCATTATAATTCTAACCTGTACAGACCAGGGCCTGATCATCCAATATAACTCTAACCTATACAGACCAGGGACTGACCATCCATTATAACTCTAACCTATACAGACCAAGGACTGATCATCCATTATAACTCTAACCTATACAGACCAGGGACTGATCATCCATTATAACTGTAACCTATACAAACCAGGGACTGATCATCAATTGTAACTCTAAACTATACAGACCAGGGACTGATCATCCATTATAACTCTAACCTATACAGACCAGGGCCTGATCATCCATTACAACTCTAACCTATACAGACCAGGGATTGACCATCCATTATAACTCTAACCTATACAGACCAGGGTCTGATCATCCATTATAACTCTAACCTATACAGACCAGACACTAATCATCCATTATAACTCTAACCTATACAGACCAGGGACTGACCGTCCATTATAACTCTAACCTAAACAGACCAAGGACTGACCATCCATTATAACTCTAACCTATACAGACCAGGGCCTGATCATCCATTATAACTCTAACCTATGCAGACCAGGGACTGACCATCCATTATAACTCTAACCTATACAAACCAGGGACTGACCATACATTATAACTCTAACCTATACAGACCAGGGACTTATCATCCATTATAACTCTAACATACACAGACCAGGGACTGACCGTCCATTATAACTCTAACCTATACAGACCAAGGACTGACCATCCATTATAACTCTAACCTATACAGACCAGGGCCTGATCATCCATTATAACTCTAACCTATACAAAAAAGGCACTGACCATCCATTATAACTCTAACCTATACATACCAGGGACTGATCATCCATTATAACTCTAACCTATACAGACCAGGGTCTGATCATCCATTATAACTCTAACCTATACAGACCAGGGACTGATCATCCATTATAACTCTAACCTATACAGACCAGGGACTGACCATACATTATAACTCTAACCTATACAGACCAAGGGCTGACCATCAATTATAACTCAAACCTATACAGACCAGGGCCTGATCATCCATTATAACTCTAACCTATACAGACCAGGGTCTGATCATCCATTATAACTCTAACCTATACAGACCAGGGACTGACCATCCATTATAACTCTAACCTATACAGACCAGGGCCTGACCATCCATTATAACTCTAACCTATACAGACCAGGGCCAATTAGCCTGAAGCTAGCCCGGCTAGGGCTCCTGTGCTACCACTGAAGCCCACTCCTGGGCTACAATATCCGGACCCCTTTACTGCCGGTACGGAGCACGGAACCCCGCCGATCCTCTACGACTGGAATACCGACATAATCTGCCCGAGGACTCCAACAGGCCCCTCAGGCGTGACGCCCGCTGAAGGCCCATCCTGCTAACCTACTAGGCCTGTTAGCTACCTAGAGCTACCTGGAACCCTGCTAATTCCACGACTGGTCTATCGACGTCACAGCACGAAGAGGCAAAAACAGACTTCCCCCCCATCGCGACGTCCCCCAAAGGCTAACTTGCCTGCCCCGGTCTGCTAACTGCTAGCTTATCTTGCAGCTAGCGCAGCCAGGAAGCTAGCACCAGTTAGCAAACACAATTCTACAATTCACAACCTCTCTTTCGCCATCGCTATCCGGCTTGGATTCTCTGTCGACACGACCACGTCTGGTCTGCAGACGTGCCCTCAACCGGTGCCCTCAACCGGCCTCCGTCTGAGCAGACCCCCTCCGTCTGAGCAGACCACCCGCCGGGCTACTAACTTTAAACGCGTGCTAGCTTAGTGGAGGCCTCACTGCTCCATCTACGGCTGCCCCCTGGACACTATGATCACTTGGCTACATAGCTGATGCCTGCTTGACTGTCCATTAATTCATGGTACTCCATTCTGTTTATTTGTGTTTTATCTGTCGGCTCTGTGCCTTAGCTCAGGATCTGTGTGTAGTTAATCCGACCCTCTCTACCCA
This sequence comes from Salvelinus fontinalis, assembly GCF_029448725.1. Classification (NCBI taxonomy): domain Eukaryota; kingdom Metazoa; phylum Chordata; class Actinopteri; order Salmoniformes; family Salmonidae; genus Salvelinus; species Salvelinus fontinalis. The sequence continues at coordinate 5,705,249 of NC_074678.1, read as the reverse complement.
GTCGTCGCCATTTTTACCTTCTGTTGCTGTGTTAGCTGACTAGCTGCTGTTATCTCACCTGTTGTTTTAGCTAGCTCTCCCAATCATGACCTGCAATCACTTTATGCCTTATTGTATGTCTCTCTCAAATATCAATATGCCTTGCATACTGTTGTTCAGGCTAGTTATCATTGTTTTGGTTTGCAATGGACCCCGTAGTTCCACTCTCCGTACCTCTGATACCTCCTTTGTCCCACCCCCCACACATGCGGTGACCTCACCCATTGAGACCAGCATGTCCAGAGATACAACCTCTCTTATCATCACCCAGTGCCTGGGCTTGCCTCCGCTGTACCCGTGCCCCACCATACCCTGGTCTGCACATTATGCCCAGAATCTATTCTACCACGCCCATAAATCTGCTCCTTTTATTCCTTGTCCCCAACGCTCTAGGCGACCAGTTTTGATAGCCTTTAGCCGCACCCTCATCCTACTACTCCTCTGTTCCTCGGGTGATGTGGAGGTAAACCCAGGCCCTGCATGTCCCCAGTCACCCTCATTTGTTGACTTCTGTGATCGAAAAAGCCTTGGCCTCATGCATGTCAACATCAGAAGCCTCCTCCCTAAGTTTGCCTTACTCACCGCTTTAGCACACTCTGCCAACCCTGATGTCCTTGCCGTGTCTGAATCCTGGCATAGGAAGGCCACCAAAAACTCTGAGATTTCCATACCCAACTATAACACTTTCCGTCAAGATAGAACTGCCAAAGGGGGAGGAGTTGCAATCTACTGCAGAGATAGCCTGCAAAGTTCTGTCATACTTTCCAGGTCTATGCCCAAACAGTTCGAACTTCTAATTTTAAAAATTAATCTCTCCAGAAATAAGTCTCTCACTGTTGCCACCTGCTACCGACCCCCCTCAGCTCCCAGCTGTGCCCTGGACACCATCTGTGAATTGATCGCTCCCCATCTAGCTTCAGAGTTTGTTCTGTTAGGTGACCTAAACTGGGATATGCTTAACACCCCGGCAGTCCTACAATCTAAGCTTGATGCCCTCAATCTCACACAAATCATAAAGGAACACACCAGGTACAACCCTAAATCCGTAAACAAGGGCACCCTAATAGACATTATCCTGACCAACTTGCCCTCCAAATACACCTCTGCTGTCTTCAATCAAGATCTCAGCGATCACTGCCTCATTGCCTGTATCCGCCACGGGTCCACGGTCAAACGACCACCCCTCATCACTGTCAAACGCTCCCTAAAACACTTCTGCGAGCAGGCCTTTCTAATCGACCTGGCCCGGGTACCCTGGAAGGATATTGACCTCATCCCGTCAGTTGAGGATGCCTGGTCATTCTTTAAAAGTTACTTCCTCACCATATTAGACAAGCATGCTCCGTTCAAAAAATGCAGAACCAAGAACAGATATAGCCCTTGGTTCACTCCAGACCTGACTGCCCTCGACCAGCACAAAAACATCCTGTGGCGAACTGCAATAGCATCGAAGAGCCCCCGCGATATGCAACTGTTCAGGGAAGTCAGGAACCAATACACGCAGTCAGTCAGGAAAGCAAATGCCAGCTTTTTCAAGCAGAAATTTGCATCCTGTAGCTCTAACTCCAAAAAGTTCTGGGATACTGTAAAGTCCATGGAAAACAAGAGCACCTCCTCCCAGCTGCCCACTGCACTGAGGCTAGATAACACGGTCACCACTGATAAGTCCGTGATAATCGAAAACTTCAACAAACATTTCTCAATGGCTGGCCATGCCTTCCACCTGGCGACTCCAACCTTGGCCAACAGCCCCGCCCCCCCCGCTGCTACTCGCCCAAGCCTCCCCAGCTTCTCCTTTACCCATATCCAGATAGCAGATGTTCTGAAAGAGCTGGAAAACCTGGACCCATACAAATCAGCTGGGCTTGACAATCTGGACCCCCTATTTCTGAAACTGTCCGCCGCCATTGTCGCACCCCCTATTACCAGCCTGTTCAACCTCTCCTTCGTGTCATCTGAGATCCCCAAGGATTGGAAAGCTGCCGCTGTCATCCCCCTCTTCAAAGGGGGAGACACCCTGGACCCAAACTGTTACAGACCTATATCCATCCTGCCCTGCCTAGCTAAGGTCTTCGAAAGCCAAGTCAACAAACAGATCACTGACCATCTCGAATCCCACCGTACCTTCTCCGCTGTGCAATCCGGTTTCCGAGCCGGTCACGGGTGCACCTCAGCCACGCTCAAGGTACTAAACGATATCATAACCGCCATCGATAAAAGACATTACTGTGCAGCCGTCTTCATCGACCTGGCCAAGGCTTTCGACTCTGTCAATCACCATATTCTTATCGGCAGACTCAATAGCCTCGGTTTTTCTAATGACTGCCTTGCCTGGTTCACCAACTACTTTGCAGACAGAGTTCAGTGTGTCAAATCGGAGGGCATGTTGTCCGGTCCTCTGGCAGTCTCTATGGGGGTACCACAGGGTTCAATTCTCGGGCCGACTCTTTTCTCTGTATACATCAATGATGTTGCTCTTGCTGCGGGCGATTCCCTGATCCACCTCTACGCAGACGACACCATTCTGTATACTTCCGGCCCTTCCCTGGACTGTGCTATCTAACCTCCAAACGAGCTTCAATGCCATACAACACTCCTTCCGTGGCCTCCAACTGCTCTTAAACGCTAGTAAAACCAAATGCATGCTTTTCAACCGTTCGCTGCCTGCACCCGCACGCCCGACTAGCATCACCACCCTGGACGGTTCCGACCTAGAATATGTGGACATCTATAAGTACCTAGGTGTCTGGCTAGACTGCAAACTCTCCTTCCAGACTCATATCAAACATCTCCAATCCAAAATCAAATCTAGAGTCGGCTTTCTAATCTGGAACAAAGCCTCCTTCACTCACGCCGCCAAACTTACCCTAGTAAAACTGACTATCCTACCGATCCTCGACTTCGGCGATGTCATCTACAAAATAGCTTCCAATACTCTACTCAGCAAACTGGATGCAGTTTATCACAGTGCCATCCGTTTTGTTACTAAAGCACCTTATACGACCCACCACTGCGACCTGTATGCCCTAGTCGGCTGGCCCTCGCTACATGTTCGTCGTCAGACCCACTGGCTCCAGGTCATCTACAAGGCTATGCTAGGTAAAGTGCCGCCTTATCTCAGTTCACTGGTCCCGATGGCTACACCCACCCGTAGCACGCGCTCCAGCAGGTGTATCTCACTGATCATCCCTAAAGCCAAAACCTAATTTGGACGCCTTTCCTTCCAGTTCTCTGCTGCCTGCGACTGGAACGAATTGCAAAAATCTCTGAAGTTGGAGACTTTTATCTCCCTCAACAACTTTAAAAATCTGCTATCCGAGCAGCTAACCGATCGCTGCAGCTGTACATAGTCCATCTGTAAACTACCCACCCAATTAACCTACCTCACCCCCATACTGCTTTTATTTATTTACTTTTCTGCTCTTTTGCACACCAGTAACTCTTCTTGCACATGATCATCTGATGATTTACCACTCCAGTGTTAATCTGCTAAATTGTAATTATTCGATTTATTGCCTACCTCATGCTTTTTGCACACATTGTATATAGATTCTCTTTTCTCTACCATGTTATTGACTTGTTTATTGTTTACTCCATGTGTAACTCTGTGTTGTTGTCTGTTCACACTGCTATGCTTTATCTTGGCCAGGTCGCAGTTGCAAATGAGAACTTGTTCTCAACTAGCCTACCTGGTTAAATAAAGGTGAAATAAAAAAATAAAAAAAAGGGCCTGATCATCCATTATAACTCTAACCTATACAGACCAGGGACTGACCATCCATTATAACTCTAACCTATACAGACCAGGGACTGATCCTCCATTATAACTCTAACCTATACAGACCAGGGACTGACAATCCATTATAACTCTAACCTATGCAGACCAGGGACTGACCATCCATTATAACTCTAACCTATACAGACCATGGACTGACCATCCATTATAACTCTAACCTATACAGACCAGGGACTGACCATCCATTATAACTGTATCCTGTACAGACCAGGGCCTGATAATTCATTATAACTCTAATGTATACAGACCAGGGCATGATAATCCATTATAACTCTAACCTATACAGACCAGGGACTGACCATCCATTATAACTCTAACCTATACAGACCAGGGAATGACCATCCATTATAACTCTAACCTATATAGACCAGGGATTGACCATCCAATATAACTATAACCTATACAGACCAGGGACTGATCATCCATTATAACTCTAACCTATACAGACCAGGGACTGACCATCCATTATAACTCTAACCTATACAGACCAGGGACTGACCATCCATTATAACTCTAACCTATACAGACCAGGGACTGATCATCCATTATAACTCTAACCTATACAGACCAGGGACCTACCATCCATTATAACTCTAACCTATACAGACCAGGGCCTGATCATCCATTATAACTGTAACCTATACAGACCAGGGACTGACAATCCATTATAATTCTAACCTATACAGACCAAGGACTGATCATCCATTATAACTCTAAACTATACAGACCAGGGACTGACCATCCATTATAAGTCTAACCTATACAGACCAGGGCCTGATCATCCATTATAACTCTAACCTATACAGACCAGGGCCTGATCATCCATTATAGCTCTAACCTATACAGACCAGGGACTGACCATCCATTATAACTCTAACCTATACAGACCAGGGACTGACCATCCATTATAACTCTAACCTATACAGACCATCGACTGACCATCCATTATAACTCTAACCTATACAGACCAGGGACTGACCATCCATTATAACTCTAACCTATACAGACCAGGGACTGACCATCCATTATAACTCTAACCTATCCAGACCAGGGCCTGATCATCCATTATAACTCTAACTTATACAGACCAGGGACTGACCATCCATTATAACTCTAACCTATACAGACCAGGGACTGACCATCCATTATAACTCTAACCTATACAGACCAGGGACTGACCATCCATTATAACTCAAACCTATACAGACCAGGGCCTGATCATCCATTAAAACTCTAACCTATTGTAACAGTCCTGACCTGTTTTATGTTGTTTTTATGTGTTTATGGTCAGGGCGTTAGTTTTGGGTGGGCAGTCTATGTTATTTGTTTCTATGTTGGTTTTGGTTTGCCTGGTATGGCTCTTGATTAGAGGCAGGTGGTTTGCGTTTTCCTCTAATCAAGAGTCATATTTAGGTAGGGCATTCTCACTGTTTGTTTGTGGGTGATTGTCTCCTGTGATGTCTTCGTCGTTGTCGATGTGTTTTCACTTACGGGACTGTTTGGCTGTTCGTGTGTTTCGATGTAACGTTCCTGTCCGTGAGTTTACGTTTGTGATGTGAGTTTATGTTCAGGTTCCGTTGTACGTCGTTTTGTTATTTTGTAGTTTTGAAAGTGTTTTGTTTTGTTTCGTTACCATCGTATTTATAATAAAGATGGCTTATTTCCCTGAACCCGCATTTTGGTCAGAAGATCCTTCTCTCCTCACCTCATCTGAGGATGAGGAAAGCGACAGCCTTAACAGAATCACCCACCACGCTAAGACCAAGCGGCAAAGGGAAACTAAACGGAGTAAGGGACAGGAGAGAAAGGAGCAATGGACATGGGACGATGTTTTGGATGGAAAGGGTGTCTACACATGGGAGGAGATCCTAGCTGGTAGAGATCGCCTCCCATGGGAACAGCTGGAGGCACTGAGGAGAGCGGAGGCTACCGGAGAGAGGAACCGGAGCTATGAGGGAACGCGTCTGGCACGGAAGCCAAAAAAGCCCGTAAGTAATTCCCAAAAATTTCTTGGGGGGGGGCTAGGAGATAGTGGGCCAAGGGCAGGTAGGAGACCTGCGCCCACTTCCCGGGCTTACCGTGGAGAGCGGGAGTACGGGCAGGCGCCGTGTTACGCAGTAGAGCGCACGGTGTCTCCTGTACGAGTGCATAGCCCAGTGCGGGTTATTCCACCTCCCCGCACTGGTAGGGCTAGATTGGGTATTGAGCCAGGTGTCATGAGGCCGGCTCAACGCGTCTGGTCTCCAGTGCGTCTCCTCGGGCCGGCATACATGGCACCTGCCTTACGCATGGTTTCCCCGGTTCGCCTACATAGCCCGGTGCGGGTTATTCCATCTCCCTGCACTGGTCGGGCAACCGGGAGCATTCAACCAGGTAAGGTTGGGCAGGTTCAATGCTCAAGAGTGCCAGTACGCCTCCACGGTCCGGTATTTCCGGCACTACCTCCCCGCCCCAGCCTAGTACCTACAGTGTCTACACTATGCACTAGGCTACCAGTGCGTATCCTGAGCCCTGTTCCTCCTCCACGCACTCTCCCTGTAGTGCGTGTATCTAGCCCGGTGCCTCCAGTTCCGGCACCACGCACTAAGCTACCAGTGCGTCTCCAGAGCCCTAAACACACTGTATCTTCTCCCCCTACTAATCCTGATGTGCTTGTCCTCAGCCCGGTGTCACCAGTGCCGGTACCACGCATCAGGGATAGAGTAGGCTTTGAGAATACAGTGTGCCCTGTTCCTGCTCCCCGCACTAGTAGGAAGGTGCTTATCCTTAGCCCGGTGCCTCCAGTTCCGGCACCACGCACCAGGTCTACAGTGCGCCGTATCCGGCCAGAGCCATCCGTCTCACCAGCGCCATCTGAGCCATCCGTCTCACCAGCGCCATCTGAGCCATCCGTCTCCCCAGCGCCATCTGAGCCATCCGTCTCCCCAGCGCCATCTGAGCCATCCGTCTCCCCAGCGCCATCTGAGCCATCCGTCTCCCCAGCGCCATCTGAGTCATCCGTCTGCCAGGAGCCTGCAAAGCCGCCCGTCTGCCATGAGCCTGCAAAGCCGCCCGTCTGCCATGAGCCTACAGAGCCATCCGCCAGACAGGAGCCGCTAGAGCCGTCAGCCAGACAGGAGCCGCTAGAGCCGCCCGCCAGACAGGATCTGCCAGAGCCGCCAACCAGACAGGATCTGCCAGAGCCGCCAACCAGACAGGATCTGCCAGAGCCGCCAACCAGACAGGATCTGCCAGAGCCGCCAACCAGACAGGATCTGCCAGAGCCGCCAACCAGACAGGATCTGCCAGAGCCGCCAACCAGACAGGATCTGCCAGAGCCGCCAACCAGACAGGATCTGCCAGAGCCGCCAGCGAGCCATGAGCAGCCAGAGCCGTCAGAGAGCCATGAGCAGCCAGAGCTGTCAGAGAGCCATGAGCAGCCAGAGCCGTCAGAGAGCCATGAGCAGCCAGAGCCGTCAGAGAGCCATGAGCGTCGAGAGCCGTCAGCCTGCCATGAGCGTCGAGAGCCGTCAGCCTGCCATGAGCGTCGAGAGCCGTCAGCCTGCCATGAGCGTCGAGAGCCGTCAGCCTGCCATGAGCGTAGAGAGCCGTCAGTCTGCCATGAGTGTCGAGAGCCGTCAGCCTGCAAGGACCTGCCAGAGCCGTCCAAACAGGACCTGCCAGAGTCCTTCAGCCGGGATCTGCCCCTTGTCCCGGTGTTGCCCCTTGTCCCGGTGTTGCCCCTTGTCCCGGTGCTGCCCCTTGTCCCGGTGCTGCCCCTTGTCCCGGTGCTGCCCCTTGTCCCGGTGCTGCCCCTTATTCCGGTGCTGGTCCTTATCCTGGTGCTGCCCCTTGTTCCGGTGCTGCCCCTTGTCCCGGTGCTACCCCTTGTCCCGGTGCTGCCCATTGTCCCGGTGCTGCCCCTTGTTCCGGTGCTGGCCGTTTATTTAGGGGAGGGTAGTGTTAGGGTGGTCATTAGAAGGGGTAGACAGAAGAGGGGAGTGACTATGGTGGTGTGGGGACAGCGTCCTGAGCCGGAACCACCACCGTGGTCAACTGCCCACCCGGACCCTCCCCTGGACTTTGTGCTGGTGCGCCCGGCGTTCGCACCTTGAGGGGGGGGTACTGTAACAGTCCTGACCTGTTTTATGTTGTTTTTATGTGTTTATGGTCAGGGCGTTAGTTTTGGGTGGGCAGTCTATGTTATTTGTTTCTATGTTGGTTTTGGTTTGCCTGGTATGGCTCTTGATTAGAGGCAGGTGGTTTGCGTTTTCCTCTAATCAAGAGTCATATTTAGGTAGGGCATTCTCACTGTTTGTTTGTGGGTGATTGTCTCCTGTGATGTCTTCGTCGTTGTCGATGTGTTTTCACTTACGGGACTGTTTGGCTGTTCGTGTGTTTCGATGTAACGTTCCTGTCCGTGAGTTTACGTTTGTGATGTGAGTTTATGTTCAGGTTCCGTGTTTTGTTATTTTGTTATTTTTTATTTTGTAGTTTTGAAAGTGTTTTGTTTTGTTTCGTTACCATCGTATTTATAATAAAGATGGCTTATTTCCCTGAACCCGCATTTTGGTCAGAAGATCCTTCTCTCCTCACCTCATCTGAGGATGAGGAAAGCGACAGCCTTAACACCTATACAGACCAGGGACTGACCATCCATTATAACTCTAAACTATACAGACCAGGGACTGATCATCCATTATAACTCTAACCTATACAGACCAGGGACTGACAATCCATTATAACTCTAACCTATACAGACCAGGGACTGACCATCCATTATACCTCTAACCTATACAGACCAGGGACTAATCATCCATTATAACCTTAAACTATACAGACCAGGGACTGATCATCCATTACAACTGTAACCTATACAGACCAGGGACTGACAATCCATTATAACTCTAACCTATACAGACCAGGGACTGACCATCCATTATAACTCCAACCTATACAGACCAGGGACTGATCATCCATTATAACTCTAACCTATATAGACCAGGGACTTATCATCCATTACAACTGTAACCTATACAGACCAGGGACTGACAATCCATTATAACTCTAACCTATACAGAATAGGGACTGATCATTCATTATAACTATAACCTGTACATACCAGGGACTGACCATCCATTATAACTCTAACCTATACAGACCAGGGACTGATCATCCATTATAACTCTAACCTATACAGACCAGGGACTTATCATCCATTATAACTGTAACCTATACAAACCAGGGACTGATCATCCATTATAACTCTAACCTATACAGACCAGGGCCTGATCATCCATTATAACTCTAACCTATACAGACCAGGGACTAACCATCCATTATAACTCTAACCTATACAGACCAGGGACTGACCATCCATTATAACTCTAACCTATACAGACCAGGGCCTGATCATCCATTATAACTCTAACCTATACAGACCAGGGCCTGATCATCCATTATAACTCTAACCTATACAGACCAGGGACTGACCATCCATTATAACTCTAACCTATACAGACCAGGGACTGATCATCCATTATAACTCTAACCTATACAGACCATCGACTGACCATCCATTATAACTCTAACCTATACAGACCAGGGACTGACCATCCATTATAACTCTAACCTATACAGACCAGGGACTGACCATCCATTATAACTCTAACCTATACAGACCAGGGCCTGATCATCCATTATAACTCTAACTTATACGGACCAGGGACTGACCATCCATTATAACTCTAACCTATACAGACCAGGGCCTGACAATCCATTATAACTCTAACCTATACAGACCAGGGACTGACCATCCATTATAACTCTAACCTATACAGACCAGGCCCTGATCATCCATTATAACTCTAACCTATACAGACCAGGGACTGATCATTCATTATAACTCAAACCTATACAGACCAGGGCCTGATCATCCATTATAACTCTAACATATACAGACCAGGGACTGACCATCCATTATAACTCTAAACTATACAGACCAGGGACTGATCATCCATTACAACAGTAACCTATACAGACCATTGACTGACAATCCATTATAACTCTAACCTATATAGACCAGGGACTTATCATCCATTATACCTCTAACCTATACAGACCAGGGACTGATCATCCATTATAACTCAAACCTATACAGACCGGGGACTGATCATCCATTATAACTCAAACCTATACAGACCAGGACCTGATCATCCATTATAACTCTAAGCTATACAGACCAGGGACTGACCATCCATTATAACTCTAACCTATACAGACCAGGGACTGACCATCCATTATAACTCTAACCTATACAGACCAGGGACTGACAATCCATTATAACTCTAACCTATACAGACCAGGGACTGGCCATACATTATAACTTTAACCTATACAGACCAGGGACTGACAATCCATTATAACTCTAAACTATACAGACCAGGGACTGATCATCCATTACAACGTTAACCTATACAGACCAGGGACTGACAATCCATTATAACTCTAACCTATACAGACCAGGGACTGACCATCCATTATAACTCTAACCTATACAGACCAGGGACTGACCATCCATTATAACTATAACCTATATAGACCAGGGACTTATCATCCATTATACCTCTAACCTATACAGACCAGGGACTTATCATCCATTAAAACTCTAACATACACAGACCAGGGACTGACCGACCATTATAACTCTAACCTATACAGACCAGGGACTGACCATCCATTATAACACTAACCTATATAGACCAGGGACTGACCATCCATTATAACTCTAACCTATACAGACCAGGGACTGACCATCCATTATAGCTCTAACCTATACAGACCAGGGCCTGATCATCCATTATAACTCTAACTTATACGGACCAGGGACTGACCATCCATTATAACTCTAAACTATACAGACCAGGGCCTGACAATCCATTATAACTCTAACCTATACAGACCAGGGACTGACCATCCATTATAACTCTAACCTATACAGACCAGGCCCTGATCATCCATTATAACTCTAAACTATACAGACCAGGGACTGATCATTCATTATAACTCAAACCTATACAGACCAGGGACTGACCATCCATTATAACTCTAACCTATACAGACCAGGGACTGATCATCCATTACAACAGTAACCTATACAGACCAGGGACTGACAATCTATTATAACTCTAACCTATATAGACCAGGGACTTATCATCCATTATACCTCTAACCTATACAGACCAGGGACTGATCATCCATTATAACTCAAACCTATACAGACCAGGGACTGATCATCCATTATAACTCAAACCTATACAGACCAGGACCTGATCATCCATTATAACTCTAAGCTATACAGACCAGGGACTGACCATCCATTATAACTCTAACCTATACAGACCAGGGACTGACCATCCATTATAACTCTAACCTATACAGACCAGGGACTGGCCATCCATTATAACTTTAACCTATACAGACCAGGGACTGACAATCCATTATAACTCTAAACTATACAGACCAGGGACTGATCATCCATTACAACGGTAACCTATACAGACCAGGGACTGACAATCCATTATAACTCTAACCTATACAGACCAGGGACTGACCATCCATTATAACGCTAACCTATACAGACCAGGGACTGACCATCCATTATAACTATAACCTATATAGACCAGGGACTTTCATCCATTATACCTCTAACCTATACAGACCAGGGACTTATCATCCATTAAAACTCTAACATACACAGACCAGGGACTGACCGACCATTATAACTCTAACCTATACAGACCAGGGACTGACCATCCATTATAACTCTAACCTATATAGACCAGGGACTTATCATCCATTATACCTCTAACCTATACAGACCAGGGACTTATCATCCATTAAAACTCTAACATACACAGACCAGGGACTGATCATCCATTATAACTCTAACCTATACAAACCAGGGACTGATCATCTATTATAACTCTAACCTGTACAGACCAGTGACTGACCATCAATTATAACTCCAACCTATACAGACCAGGGACTGACCATCCATTATAACTCTAAACTATACAGACCAGGGACGGACCATTCATTATAACTCTAACCTATACAGACCAAGGACTGACCATCCATTATAACTCTAACCTTTACAGACCAGGGCCTGATCATCCATTAAAACTCTAACCTATACATACCAGGGTCTGATCATCCATTATAACTCTAACCTATACAGACCAGGGACTGATCATCCATTATAACTCTAACCTATACAGAATAGGGACTGATCATTCATTATAACTATAATCTGTACAGACCAGGGAATGACCATCCATTATAACTCTAACCTATACAGACCAGGGACTGATCATCCATTATAACTGTAACCTATACAGACCAGGGACTGATCATCCATTATAACTCTAACCTATACAGAATAGGGACTGATCATTCATTATAACTATAATCTGTACAGACCAGGGAATGACCATCCATTATAACTCTAACCTATACAGACCAGGGACTGATCATCCATTATAACTGTAACCTATACAAACCAGGGACTGATCATCCATTATAACTCAAACCTATACAGACCAGGGCCTGATCATCCATTATAACTCTAACCTATACAGAACAGGGCCTGATCATCCATTATAACTCTAACCTATACAGACCAGGGACTGACCATCGATTATAACTCTAACCTATACAGACCAGGGACTGACCATCCATTATAACTCTAAGCTATACAGACCATTGACTGACCATCCATTATAACTCTAACCTATACAGACCAGGGACTGACCATCCATTATAACTCTAACCTATACAGACCAGGGACTTATCATCCATTAAAACTCTAACATACACAGACCAGGGACTGATCATCCATTATAACTCTAACCTATACAGACCAGGGACTGATCATCTATTATAACTCTAACCTATACAGACCAGGGACTGACCATCAATTATAACTCCAACCTATACAGACCAGGGACTGACCATCCATTATAACTCTAAACTATACAGACCAGGGACGGACCATCCATTATAACTCTAACCTATACAGACCAGGGACTGACCATCCATTATAACTCTAACCTTTACAGACCAGGGCCTGATCATCCATTAAAATTCTAACCTATACATACCAGGGTCTGATCATCCATTATAACTCTAACCTATACAGACCAGGGACTGATCATCCATTATAACTCTAACCTATACAGAATAGGGACTGATCATTCATTACAACTATAATCTGTACAGACCAGGGAATGACCATCCATTATAACTCTAACCTATACAGACCAGGGACTGATCATCCATTATAACTGTAACCTATACAGACCAGGGACTGATCATCCATTATAACTCTAACCTATACAGAATAGGGACTGATCATTCATTATAACTATAATCTGTACAGACCAGGGAATGACCATCCATTATAACTCTAACCTATACAGACCAGGGACTGATCATCCATTATAACTGTAACCTATACAAACCAGGGACTGATCATCCATTATAACTCAAACCTATACAGACCAGGGCCTGATCATCCATTATAACTCTAACCTATACAGAACAGGGCCTGATCATCCATTATAACTCTAACCTATACAGACCAGGGACTGACCATCGATTATAACTCTAACCTATACAGACCAGGGACTGACCATCCATTTTAACTGTAATCTATACAGACCAGGGACTGATCATCCATTATAACTGTAACCTATACAGACCAGGGACTGACAATCCATTATAACTCTAACCTATACAGACCAGGGACTGATCATCCATTATAACTCGAACCAATACAGACCAGGGACTGACCATCCATTATAACTCTAACCTATACAGACCAGGGCCTGATCATTCAATATAACTCTAATGTATACAGACCAGGGACTGATCATCCATTATAACTCTAACCTATACAGACCAGGGACTGACCATCCATTATAACTATAACCTATACAGAACAGGGACTGACCATACATTATAACTCTAACCTATACCGACCAGGGACTGACCATCCATTATAACTCTAACCTATACAGACAAGGGAATGACCATCCATTATAACTCTAACCTATACAGACCAGGGACTGACCATCCATTATAACTCTAACCTATACAGACCAGGGACTGACCATCCATTATAACTCTAAGCTATACAGACCAGGGACTGACCGTCCATTATAACTCTAACCTATACAGACCAAGGACTGACCATCCATTATAACTCTAACCTATACAGACCAGGGCCTGATCATCCATTATAACTCTAACCTATACAGACCAGGGACTGACTATCCATTATAACTCTAACCTATACAGACCAGGGACTGACCATCCATTATAACTCTAACCTATACAGACCAGGGACTAATCATCCATTATAACTCTAACCTATATAGACCTGGGACTTATCATCCATTATACCTCTAACCTATACAGACCAGGGACTTATCATCCATTATAACTCTAACATACACAGACCAGGGACTGACCGTCCATTATAACTCTAACCTATACAGACCAAGGACTGACCATCCATTATAACTCTAACCTATACAGACCAGGGTCTGATCATCCATTATAACTCTAACCTATACAGACCAGGGACTGACCATCCATTATAACTCTAACCTATACAGACCAGGGACTGACCATCCATTATAACTCTAACATATACACACCAGGGCCTGATCATCCATTATAACTCTACCCTATACAGACCAGTGTCTGATCATCCATTATAACTCTAACCTATACAGACCAGGGACTGACCATCCATTATAACTCTAACCTATACAGACCAGGGACTGACCATCCATTACAACTCTAACCTATACAGACCAGGGCCTGATCTTCCATTATAACTCTAACCTATACAGACCAGTGTCTGATCATCCATTATAACTCTAACCTATACAGACCAGGGACTGACCATCCATTATAACTCTAACCTATACAGACCAGGGACTGACCATCCATTACAACTCTAACCTACACAGACCAGGGCCTGATCTTCCATTATAACTCTAACCTATACAGACCAGGGCCTGATCATCCATTATAGCTCTAACCTATACAGACCAGGGACTGACCATCCATTATAACTCTAACCTATACAGACCAGGGACTGACCATCCATTATAACTCTAACCTATACAGACCAGGGCCTTATCATCCATTATAACTCTAACCTATACAGACCAGGGACTGACCATCCATTATAACTCTAACCTATACAGACCAGGGCCTGATCATCCATTTAAACTCTAACCTATACAGACCATGGTCTGATCATCCATTATAACTCTAAACTATACAGACCAGGGACTGACCATCCATTATAACTCTAACCTATACAGACCTGGGACTGACTATCCATTATAACTCTAACCTATACAGACCAGGGACTGACCATCCATTATAACTCTAACCTATACAGACCAGGGACTGATCATCCATTATATTTCTAACCTATACACACCAGGGACTGACCATCCATTATAACTCTAAACTATACAGACCAGGGCCTGATCATTCATTATAACTCTAACGTATACAGACCAGGGACTGATCATCCATTATAACTCTAACCTATACAGACCAGGGACTGACCATCCATTATACCTCTAACCTATACAGACCAGGGACTGATCCTCCATTATAACTCTAACCTATACAGACCAGGGACTGATCATCCATTATAACTGTAACCTACACAGACCAGGGACTGATCATCCATTATAACTCTAACCTATACAGAACAGAGACTGACCATCCATATATAACTCTAACCTATACAGACCAGGGACTGATCATCCATTATAACTCTAACCTATACAGACCAGGGACTGACCATCCATTATACCTCCAACCTATACAGACCAGGGACTGATCCTCCATTATAACTCTAACCTATACAGACCAGGGACTGATCATCCATTATAACTGTAACCTATACAGACCAGGGACTGATCATCCATTATAACTCTAACATATACAGACCAGGGCCTGATCATCCATTATACCTCCAACCTATACAGACCAGGGACTGATTCTCCATTATAACTCTAACCTATACAGACCAGGGACTGATCATCGATTATAACTCTAACCTATACAGACCAGGGACCTACCATCCATTATAACTCTAACCTATACAGACCAGGGCCTGATCATCCATTATAAGTCTAACCTATACAGACCAGGGACTGACAATCCATTATAACTCTAACCTATACAGACCAAGGACTGATCATCCATTATAACTCTAAACTATACAGACCAGGGACTTACCATCCATTATAAGTCTAACCTATACAGACCAGGGCCTGATCATCCATTATAACTCTAACCTATACAGACCAGGGACTGATCATCCATTATAACTCTAACCTATACAGACCAGGGACTGACCATCCATTATAACTCTAACCTATACAGACCAGGGACTGACCATCCATTATAACTCTAACCTATACAGACCATCGACTGACCATCCATTATAACTCTAACCTATACAGACCAGGGACTGATCATCCATTATAACTCAAACCTATACAGACCAGGGCCTGATCCTCCATTATAACTCTAACCTATACAGACCAGGGACTGATCATCCATTATAACTGTAACCTACACAGACCAGGGACTGATCATCCATTATTACTCTAACATATACAGACCAGGGCCTGATCATCCATTATACCTCCAACCTATACAGACCAGGGACTGATCCTCCATTATAACTCTAACCTATACAGACCAGGGACTAATCATCCATTATAACTCTAAACTATACAGACCAGGGACTGATCATCCATTACAACTGTAACCTATACAGACCAGGGACTGACAATCCATTATAACTCTAACCTATACAGACCAGGGACTGACCATCCATTATAACTCCAACCTATACAGACCAGGGACTGATCATCCATTATAACTCTAAACTATACAGACCAGGGACTGATCATCCATTACAACTGTAACCTATACAGACCAGGGACTGACAATCCATTATAACTCTAACCTATACAGACCAGGGACTGACCATCCATTATAACTCTAACCTATACAGACCAGGGACTAATCATCCATTATAACTCTAACCTATATAGACCAGGGACTTATCATCCATTATACCTCTAACCTATACAGACCAGGGAATGATCATCCATTATAACTCAAACCTATACAGACCAGGGACTGATCATCCATTATAACTCAAACCTATACAGACCAGGGCCTGATCATCCATTATAACTCTAAGCTATACAGACCAGGGACTGACCATCCATTATAACTCTAACCTATACAGACCAGGGACTGGCCATCCAGTATAACTGTAACCTATACAGACCAGGGACTGATCACCCATTATAACTTTAACCTATACAGACCAGGGACTGACAATCCATTATAACTCTAAACTATACAGACCAGGGACTGATAATCCATTACAACTGTAACCTATACAGACCAGGGACTGACAATCGATTATAACTCTAACCTATACAGACCAGGGACTGACCATCCATTATAACTCTAACCTATATAGACCAAGGACTTATCATCCATTACAACTGTAACCTATACAGACCAGGGACTGACAATCCATTATAACTCTAACCTATACAGAATAGGGACTGATCATTCATTATAACTATAACCTGTACATACCAGGGACTGACCATCCATTATAACTCTAACCTATACAGACCAGGGACTCATCATCCATTATAACTCTAACGTATACAGACCAGGGACTTATCATCCATTATAACTGTAACCTATACAAACCAGGGACTGATCATCCATTATAACTCTAACCTATACAGACCAGGGCCTGATCATCCATTATAACTCTAACCTATACAGACCAGGGACTGACCATCCATTATAACTCTAACCTATACAGACCAGGGACTGACCATCCATTATAACTCTAACCTACACAGACCAGGGCCTGATCATCCATTATAACTCTAACCTATACAGACAAGGGCCTGATCATCCATTATAACTCTAACCTATACAGACCAGGGACTGACCATCCATTATAACTCTAACCTATACAGACCAGGGACTGACCATCCATTATAACTCTAACCTATACAGACCATTGACTGACCATCCATTATAACTCTAACCTATACAGACCAGGGACTGACCATCCATTATAACTCTAACCTATACAGACCAGGGACTGACCATCCATTATAACTCTAACCTATACAGACCAGGGCCTGATCATCCATTATAACTGTAACCTACACAGACCAGGGACTGATCATCCATTATTACTCTAACATATACAGACCAGGGCCTGATCATCCATTATACCTCCAACCTATACAGACCAGGGACTGATCCTCCATTATAACTCTAACCTATACAGAATAGGGACTAATCATCCATTATAACTCTAAACTATACAGACCAGGGACTGATCATCCATTACAACTGTAACCTATACAGACCAGGGACTGACAATCCATTATAACTCTAACCTATACAGACCAGGGACTGACCATCCATTATAACTCCAACCTATACAGACCAGGGACTGATCATCCATTATAACTCTAAACTATACAGACCAGGGACTGATCATACATTACAACTGTAACCTATACAGACCAGGGACTGACAATCCATTATAACTCTAACCTATACAGACCAGGGACTGACCATCCATTATAACTCTAACCTATACAGACCAGGGACTAATCATCCATTATAACTCTAACCTATATAGACCAGGGACTTATCATCCATTATACCTCTAACCTATACAGACCAGGGAATGATCATCCATTATAACTCAAACCTATACAGACCAGGGACTGATCATCCATTATAACTCAAACCTATACAGACCAGGGCCTGATCATCCATTATAACTCTAAGCTATACAGACCAGGGACTGACCATCCATTATAACTCTAACCTATACAGACCAGGGACTGACCATCCAGTATAACTGTAACCTATACAGACCAGGGACTGATCACCCATTATAACTTTAACCTATACAGACCAGGGACTGACAATCCATTATAACTCTAAACTATACAGACCAGGGACTGATAATCCATTACAACTGTAACCTATACAGACCAGGGACTGACAATCGATTATAACTCTAACCTATACAGACCAGGGACTGACCATCCATTATAACTCTAACCTATATAGACCAAGGACTTATCATCCATTACAACTGTAACCTATACAGACCAGGGACTGACAATCCATTATAACTCTAACCTATACAGAATAGGGACTGATCATTCATTATAACTATAACCTGTACATACCAGGGACTGACCATCCATTATAACTCTAACCTATACAGACCAGGGACTCATCATCCATTATAACTCTAACGTATACAGACCAGGGACTTATCATCCATTATAACTGTAACCTATACAAACCAGGGACTGATCATGCATTATAACTCTAACCTATACAGACCAGGGCCTGATCATCCATTATAACTCTAACCTATACAGACCAGGGACTGACCATCCATTATAACTCTAACCTATACAGACCAGGGACTGACCATCCATTATAACTCTAACCTACACAGACCAGGGCCTGATCATCCATTATAACTCTAACCTATACAGACAAGGGCCTGATCATCCATTATAACTCTAACCTATACAGACCAGGGACTGACCATCCATTATAACTCTAACCTATACAGACCAGGGACTGACCATCCATTATAACTCTAACCTATACAGACCATTGACTGACCATCCATTATAACTCTAACCTATACAGACCAGGGACTGACCATCCATTATAACTCTAACCTATACAGACCAGGGACTGACCATCCATTATAACTCTAACCTATACAGACCAGGGCCTGATCATCCATTATAACTCTAACTTATACAGACCAGGGACTGACCATCCATTATAACTCTAACCTATACAGACCAGGGCCTGATCATCCATTATAACTCTAACCTATACAAACCAGGGACTGACCATCCATTATAACTCTAACCTATACAGACCAGGCCCTGATAATCCATTATAACTCTAACCTATACAGACCAGGGACTGATCATCCATTATAACTCTAACCTATACAGACCAAGGACTGACCATCCATTATAACTCTAACCTATACAGACCAGGGTCTGATCATCCATTATAACTCTAACCTATACAGACCAGGGACTGACCATCCATTATAACTCTAACCTATACAGACCAGGGACTGACCATCCATTATAACTCTAACCTATACACACCAGGGCCTGATCATCCATTATAACTCTACCCTATACAGACCAGTGTCTGATCATCCATTATAACTCTAACCTATACAGACCAGGGACTGACCATCCATTATATCTCTAACCTATACAGACCAGGGACTGACCATCCATTACAACTCTAACCTATACAGACCAGGGCCTGATCTTCCATTATAACTCTAACCTATACAGACCAGTGTCTGATCATCCATTATAACTCTAACCTATACAGAATAGGGACTGATCATTCATTATAACTATAACCTGTACATACCAGGGACTGACCCTCCATTATAACTCTAACCTATACAGACCAGGGACTCATCATCCATTATAACTCTAACGTATACAGACCAGGGACTTATCATCCATTATAACTGTAACCTATACAAACCAGGGACTGATCATCCATTATAACTCTAACCTATACAGACCAGGGCCTGATCATCCATTATAACTCTAACCTATACAGACCAGGGACTGACCATCCATTATAACTCTAACCTATACAGACCAGGGACTGACCATCCATTATAACTCTAACCTACACAGAACAGGGCCTGATCATCCATTATAACTCTAACCTATACAGACAAGGGCCTGATCATCCATTATAACTCTAACCTATACAGACCAGGGACTGACCATCCATTATAACTCTAACCTATACAGACCAGGGACTGACCATCCATTATAACTCTAACCTATACAGACCATTGACTGACCATCCATTATAACTCTAACCTATACAGACCAGGGACTGACCATCCATTATAACTCTAACCTATACAGACCAGGGACTGACCATCCATTATAACTCTAACCTATACAGACCAGGGCCTGATCATCCATTATAACTCTAACTTATACAGACCAGGGACTGACCATCCATTATAACTCTAACCTATACAGACCAGGGCCTGATCATCCATTATAACTCTAACCTATACAAACCAGGGACTGACCATCCATTATAACTCTAACCTATACAGACCAGGCCCTGATCATCCATTATAACTCTAACCTATACAGACCAGGGACTGATCATCCATTATAACTCTAACCTATACAGACCAAGGACTGAACATCCATTATAACTCTAACCTATACAGACCAGGGTCTGATCATCCATTATAACTCTAACCTATACAGACCAGGGACTGACCATCCATTATAACTCTAACCTATACAGACCAGGGACTGACCATCCATTATAACTCTAACCTATACACACCAGGGCCTGATCATCCATTATAACTCTACCCTATACAGACCAGGGCCTGATCTTCCATTATAACTCTAACCTATACAGACCAGTGTCTGATCATCCATTATAACTCTAACCTATACAGACCAGGGACTGACCATCCATTATAACTCTAACCTATACAGACCAGGGACTGACCATCCATTATAACTCTAACCTATACAGACCAGGGCCTGATCTTCCATTATAACTCTAACCTATACAGACCAGGGCCTGATCATCCATTATAGCTCTAACCTATACAGACCAGGGACTGACCATCCATTATAACTCTAACCTATACAGACCAGGGACTGACCATCCATTATAACTCTAACCTATACAGACCAGGGCCTGATCATCCATTATAACTCCAACCTATACAGACCAGGGCCTGATCATCCATTATAACTCTAACCTATACAGACCAGGGCCTGATCATCCATTATAGCTCTAACCTATACAGACCAGGGACTGACCATCCATTATAACTCTAACCTATACAGACCAGGGACTGACCATCCATTATAACTCTAACCTATACACACCAGGGCCTGATCATCCATTATAACTCTACCCTATACAGACCAGGGTCTGATCATCCATTATAACTCTAACCTATACAGACCAGGGACTGACCATCCATTATAACTCTAACCTATACAGACCAGGGACTGACCATCCATTACAACTCTAACCTATACAGACCAGGGCCTGATCTTCCATTATAACTCTAACCTATACAGACCAGGGCCTGATCATCCATTATAGCTCTAACCTATACAGACCAGGGACTGACCATCCATTATAACTCTAACCTATACAGACCAGGGACTGACCATCCATTATAACTCTAACCTATACAGACCAGGGCCTTATCATCCATTATAACTCTAACCTATACAGACCAGGGACTGACCATCCATTATAACTCTAACCTATACAGACCAGGGCCTGATCATCCATTTAAACTCTAACCTATACAGACCATGGTCTGATCATCCATTATAACTCTAAACTATACAGACCAGGGACTGACCATCCATTATAACTCTAACCTATACAGACCAGGGACTGACCATCCATTATAACTCTAACCTATACAGACCAGGGACTGACCATCCATTATAACTCTAAACTATACAGACCAGGGCCTGATCATTCATTATAACTCTAACGTATACAGACCAGGGACTGATCATCCATTATAACTCTAACCTATACAGACCAGGGACTGACCATCCATTATACCTCTAACCTATACAGACCAGGGACTGATCCTCCATTATAACTCTAACCTATACAGACCAGGGACTGATCATCCATTATAACTGTAACCTACACAGACCAGGGACTGATCATCCATTATTACTCTAACATATACAGACCAGGGCCTGATCATCCATTATACCTCCAACCTATACAGACCAGGGACTGATCCTCCATTATAACTCTAACCTATACAGACCAGGGACTGATCATCCATTATAACTCTAACCTATACAGAACAGAGACTGACCATCCATATATAACTCTAACCTATACAGACCAGGGACTGATCATCCATTATAACTCTAACCTATACAGACCAGGGACTGACCATCCATTATAACTCTAACCTATACAGACCAGGGACTGATCATCCATTATAACTGTAACCTATACAGACCAGGGACTGATCATCCATTATAACTCTAACATATACAGACCAGGGCCTGATCATCCATTATACCACCAACCTATACAGACCAGGGACTGATTCTCCATTATAACTCTAACCTATACAGACCAGGGACTGATCATCGATTATAACTCTAACCTATACAGACCAGGGACCTACCATCCATTATAACTCTAACCTATACAGACCAGGGCCTGATCATCCATTATAAGTCTAACCTATACAGACCAGGGACTGACAATCCATTATAACTCTAACCTATACAGACCAAGGACTGATCATCCATTATAACTCTAAACTATACAGACCAGGGACTTACCATCCATTATCAGTCTAACCTATACAGACCAGGGCCTGATCATCCATTATAACTCTAACCTATACAGACCAGGGACTGATCATCCATTATAACTCTAACCTATACAGACCAGGGACTGACCATCCATTATAACTCTAACCTATACAGACCAGGGACTGACCATCCATTATAACTCTAACCTATACAGACCATCGACTGACCATCCATTATAACTCTAACCTATACAGACCAGGGACTGACCATCCATTATAACTCTAACCTATACAGACCAGGGACTGACCATCCATTATAACTCTAACCTATACAGACCAGGGCCTGATCATCCATTATAACTCTAACTTATACAGACCAGGGACTGACCATCCATTATAACTCTAACCTATACAAACCAGGGACTGACCATCCATTATAACTCTAACCTATACAGACCAGGCCCTGATCATCCATTATAACTCTAACCTATACAGACCAGGGACTGATCATCCATTATAACTCAAACCTATACAGACCAGGGCCTGATCCTCCATTATAACTCTAACCTATACAGACCAGGGACTGATCATCCATTATAACTGTAACCTACACAGACCAGGGACTGATCATCCATTATTACTCTAACATATACAGACCAGGGCCTGATCATCCAATATACCTCAAACCTATACAGACCAGGGACTGATCCTCCATTATAACTATAACCTATACAGACCAGGGACTAATCATCCATTATAACTCTAAACTATACAGACCAGGGACTGATCATCCATTACAACTGTAACCTATACAGACCAGGGACTGACAATCCATTATAACTCTAACCTATACAGACCAGGGACTGACCATCCATTATAACTCCAACCTATACAGACCAGGGACTGATCATCCATTATAACTCTAAACTATACAGACCAGGGACTGATCATCCATTACAACTGTAACCTATACAGACCAGGGACTGACAATCCATTATAACTCTAACCTATACAGACCAGGGACTGACCATCCATTATAACTCTAACCTATACAGACCAGGGACTGACCATCCATTATAACTCTAACCTATACAGACCAGGGCCTGATCTTCCATTATAACTCTAACCTATACAGACCAGGGCCTGATCATCCATTATAGCTCTAACCTATACAGACCAGGGACTGACCATCCATTATAACTCTAACCTATACAGACCAGGGACTGACCATCCATTATAACTCTAACCTATACAGACCAGGGCCTGATCATCCATTATAACTCCAACCTATACAGACCAGGGCCTGATCATCCATTATAACTCTAACCTATACAGACCAGGGCCTGATCATCCATTATAGCTCTAACCTATACAGACCAGGGACTGACCATCCATTATAACTCTAACCTATACAGACCAGGGACTGACCATCCATTATAACTCTAACCTATACACACCAGGGCCTGATCATCCATTATAACTCTACCCTATACAGACCAGGGTCTGATCATCCATTATAACTCTAACCTATACAGACCAGGGACTGACCATCCATTATAACTCTAACCTATACAGACCAGGGACTGACCATCCATTACAACTCTAACCTATACAGACCAGGGCCTGATCTTCCATTATAACTCTAACCTATACAGACCAGGGCCTGATCATCCATTATAGCTCTAACCTATACAGACCAGGGACTGACCATCCATTATAACTCTAACCTATACAGACCAGGGACTGACCATCCATTATAACTCTAACCTATACAGACCAGGGCCTTATCATCCATTATAACTCTAACCTATACAGACCAGGGACTGACCATCCATTATAACTCTAACCTATACAGACCAGGGCCTGATCATCCATTTAAACTCTAACCTATACAGACCATGGTCTGATCATCCATTATAACTCTAAACTATACAGACCAGGGCCTGATCATTCATTATAACTCTAACGTATACAGACCAGGGACTGATCATCCATTATAACTCTAACCTATACAGACCAGGGACTGACCATCCATTATACCTCTAACCTATACAGACCAGGGACTGATCCTCCATTATAACTCTAACCTATACAGACCAGGGACTGATCATCCATTATAACTGTAACCTACACAGACCAGGGACTGATCATCCATTATTACTCTAACATATACAGACCAGGGCCTGATCATCCATTATACCTCCAACCTATACAGACCAGGGACTGATCCTCCATTATAACTCTAACCTATACAGACCAGGGACTGATCATCCATTATAACTCTAACCTATACAGAACAGAGACTGACCATCCATATATAACTCTAACCTATACAGACCAGGGACTGATCATCCATTATAACTCTAACCTATACAGACCAGGGACTGACCATCCATTACAACTCTAACCTATACAGACCAGGGCCTGATCTTCCATTATAACTCTAACCTATACAGACCAGGGCCTGATCATCCATTATAGCTCTAACCTATACAGACCAGGGACTGACCATCCATTATAACTCTAACCTATACAGACCAGGGACTGACCATCCATTATAACTCTAACCTATACAGACCAGGGCCTTATCATCCATTATAACTCTAACCTATACAGACCAGGGACTGACCATCCATTATAACTCTAACCTATACAGACCAGGGCCTGATCATCCATTTAAACTCTAACCTATACAGACCATGGTCTGATCATCCATTATAACTCTAAACTATACAGACCAGGGACTGACCATCCATTATAACTCTAACCTATACAGACCAGGGACTGACCATCCATTATAACTCTAACCTATACAGACCAGGGACTGACCATCCATTATAACTCTAAACTATACAGACCAGGGCCTGATCATTCATTATAACTCTAACGTATACAGACCAGGGACTGATCATCCATTATAACTCTAACCTATACAGACCAGGGACTGACCATCCATTATACCTCTAACCTATACAGACCAGGGACTGATCCTCCATTATAACTCTAACC
Source organism: Salvelinus fontinalis (assembly GCF_029448725.1). Taxonomy (NCBI): domain Eukaryota; kingdom Metazoa; phylum Chordata; class Actinopteri; order Salmoniformes; family Salmonidae; genus Salvelinus; species Salvelinus fontinalis. Next base: position 5,678,880 of record NC_074678.1, on the reverse strand, counting down.
TATACAGACCAGGGACTGATCATCCATTATAACTGTAACCTACACAGACCAGGGACTGATCATCCATTATTACTCTAACATATACAGACCAGGGCCTGATCATCCATTATACCTCCAACCTATACAGACCAGGGACTGATCCTCCATTATAACTCTAACCTATACAGACCAGGGACTGATCATCCATTATAACTCTAACCTATACAGAACAGAGACTGACCATCCATATATAACTCTAACCTATACAGACCAGGGACTGATCATCCATTATAACTCTAACCTATACAGACCAGGGACTGACCATCCATTATAACTCTAACCTATACAGACCAGGGACTGATCATCCATTATAACTGTAACCTATACAGACCAGGGACTGATCATCCATTATAACTCTAACATATACAGACCAGGGCCTGATCATCCATTATACCACCAACCTATACAGACCAGGGACTGATTCTCCATTATAACTCTAACCTATACAGACCAGGGACTGATCATCGATTATAACTCTAACCTATACAGACCAGGGACCTACCATCCATTATAACTCTAACCTATACAGACCAGGGCCTGATCATCCATTATAAGTCTAACCTATACAGACCAGGGACTGACAATCCATTATAACTCTAACCTATACAGACCAAGGACTGATCATCCATTATAACTCTAAACTATACAGACCAGGGACTTACCATCCATTATCAGTCTAACCTATACAGACCAGGGCCTGATCATCCATTATAACTCTAACCTATACAGACCAGGGACTGATCATCCATTATAACTCTAACCTATACAGACCAGGGACTGACCATCCATTATAACTCTAACCTATACAGACCAGGGACTGACCATCCATTATAACTCTAACCTATACAGACCATCGACTGACCATCCATTATAACTCTAACCTATACAGACCAGGGACTGACCATCCATTATAACTCTAACCTATACAGACCAGGGACTGACCATCCATTATAACTCTAACCTATACAGACCAGGGCCTGATCATCCATTATAACTCTAACTTATACAGACCAGGGACTGACCATCCATTATAACTCTAACCTATACAAACCAGGGACTGACCATCCATTATAACTCTAACCTATACAGACCAGGCCCTGATCATCCATTATAACTCTAACCTATACAGACCAGGGACTGATCATCCATTATAACTCAAACCTATACAGACCAGGGCCTGATCCTCCATTATAACTCTAACCTATACAGACCAGGGACTGATCATCCATTATAACTGTAACCTACACAGACCAGGGACTGATCATCCATTATTACTCTAACATATACAGACCAGGGCCTGATCATCCATTATACCTCCAACCTATACAGACCAGGGACTGATCCTCCATTATAACTCTAACCTATACAGACCAGGGACTAATCATCCATTATAACTCTAAACTATACAGACCAGGGACTGATCATCCATTACAACTGTAACCTATACAGACCAGGGACTGACAATCCATTATAACTCTAACCTATACAGACCAGGGACTGACCATCCATTATAACTCCAACCTATACAGACCAGGGACTGATCATCCATTATAACTCTAAACTATACAGACCAGGGACTGATCATCCATTACAACTGTAACCTATACAGACCAGGGACTGACAATCCATTATAACTCTAACCTATACAGACCAGGGACTGACCATCCATTATAACTCTAACCTATACAGACCAGGGACTGACCATCCATTATAACTCTAACCTATACAGACCAGGGCCTGATCTTCCATTATAACTCTAACCTATACAGACCAGGGCCTGATCATCCATTATAGCTCTAACCTATACAGACCAGGGACTGACCATCCATTATAACTCTAACCTATACAGACCAGGGACTGACCATCCATTATAACTCTAACCTATACAGACCAGGGCCTGATCATCCATTATATCTCCAACCTATACAGACCAGGGCCTGATCATCCATTATAACTCTAACCTATACAGACCAGGGCCTGATCATCCATTATAGCTCTAACCTATACAGACCAGGGACTGACCATCCATTATAACTCTAACCTATACAGACCAGGGACTGACCATCCATTATAACTCTAACCTATACACACCAGGGCCTGATCATCCATTATAACTCTACCCTATACAGACCAGGGTCTGATCATCCATTATAACTCTAACCTATACAGACCAGGGACTGACCATCCATTATAACTCTAACCTATACAGACCAGGGACTGACCATCCATTACAAGTCTAACCTATACAGACCAGGGCCTGATCTTCCATTATAACTCTAACCTATACAGACCAGGGCCTGATCATCCATTATAGCTCTAACCTATACAGACCAGGGACTGACCATCCATTATAACTCTAACCTATACAGACCAGGGACTGACCATCCATTATAACTCTAACCTATACAGACCAGGGCCTTATCATCCATTATAACTCTAACCTATACAGACCAGGGACTGACCATCCATTATAACTCTAACCTATACAGACCAGGGCCTGATCATCCATTTAAACTCTAACCTATACAGACCATGGTCTGATCATCCATTATAACTCTAAACTATACAGACCAGGGACTGACCATCCATTATAACTCTAACCTATACAGACCAGGGACTGACCATCCATTATAACACTAACCTATACAGACCAAGGACTGACCATCCATTATAACTCTAAACTATACAGACCAGGGCCTGATCATTCATTATAACTCTAACGTATACAGACCAGGGACTGATCATCCATTATAACTCTAACCTATACAGACCAGGGACTGACCATCCATTATACCTCTAACCTATACAGACCAGGGACTGATCCTCCATTATAACTCTAACCTATACAGACCAGGGACTGATCATCCATTATAACTGTAACCTACACAGACCAGGGACTGATCATCCATTATTACTCTAACATATACAGACCAGGGCCTGATCATCCATTATACCTCCAACCTATACAGACCAGGGACTGATCCTCCATTATAACTCTAACCTATACAGACCAGGGACTGATCATCCATTATAACTCTAACCTATACAGAACAGAGACTGACCATCCATATATAACTCTAACCTATACAGACCAGGGACTGATCATCCATTATAACTCTAACCTATACAGACCAGGGACTGACCATCCATTATAACTCTAACCTATACAGACCAGGGACTGATCATCCATTATAACTGTAACCTATACAGACCAGGGACTGATCATCCATTATAACTCTAACATATACAGACCAGGGCCTGATCATCCATTATACCACCAACCTATACAGACCAGGGACTGATTCTCCATTATAACTCTAACCTATACAGACCAGGGACTGATCATCGATTATAACTCTAACCTATACAGACCAGGGACCTACCATCCATTATAACTCTAACCTATACAGACCAGGGCCTGATCATCCATTATAAGTCTAACCTATACAGACCAGGGACTGACAATCCATTATAACTCTAACCTATACAGACCAAGGACTGATCATCCATTATAACTCTAAACTATACAGACCAGGGACTTACCATCCATTATCAGTCTAACCTATACAGACCAGGGCCTGATCATCCATTATAACTCTAACCTATACAGACCAGGGACTGATCATCCATTATAACTCTAACCTATACAGACCAGGGACTGACCATCCATTATAACTCTAACCTATACAGACCAGGGACTGACCATCCATTATAACTCTAACCTATACAGACCATCGACTGACCATCCATTATAACTCTAACCTATACAGACCAGGGACTGACCATCCATTATAACTCTAACCTATACAGACCAGGGACTGACCATCCATTATAACTCTAACCTATACAGACCAGGGCCTGATCATCCATTATAACTCTAACTTATACAGACCAGGGACTGACCATCCATTATAACTCTAACCTATACAAACCAGGGACTGACCATCCATTATAACTCTAACCTATACAGACCAGGCCCTGATCATCCATTATAACTCTAACCTATACAGACCAGGGACTGATCATCCATTATAACTCAAACCTATACAGACCAGGGCCTGATCCTCCATTATAACTCTAACCTATACAGACCAGGGACTGATCATCCATTATAACTGTAACCTACACAGACCAGGGACTGATCATCCATTATTACTCTAACATATACAGACCAGGGCCTGATCATCCATTATACCTCCAACCTATACAGACCAGGGACTGATCCTCCATTATAACTCTAACCTATACAGACCAGGGACTAATCATCCATTATAACTCTAAACTATACAGACCAGGGACTGATCATCCATTACAACTGTAACCTATACAGACCAGGGACTGACAATCCATTATAACTCTAACCTATACAGACCAGGGACTGACCATCCATTATAACTCCAACCTATACAGACCAGGGACTGATCATCCATTATAACTCTAAACTATACAGACCAGGGACTGATCATCCATTACAACTGTAACCTATACAGACCAGGGACTGACAATCCATTATAACTCTAACCTATACAGACCAGGGACTGACCATCCATTATAACTCTAACCTATACAGACCAAGGACTAATCATCCATTATAACTCTAACCTATATAGACCAGGGACTTATCATCCATTATACCTCTAACCTATACAGACCAGGGACTGATCATCCATTATAACTCAAACCTATACAGACCAGGGCCTGATCATCCATTATAACTCTAAGCTATACAGACCAGGGACTGACCATCCATTATAACTCTAACCTATACAGACCAGGGACTGACCATCCATTATAACTCTAACCTATACAGACCAGGGACTGATCATCCATTATATTTCTAACCTATACACACCAGGGACTGACCATCCATTATAACTCTAAACTATACAGACCAGGGCCTGATCATTCATTATAACTCTAACGTATACAGACCAGGGACTGATCATCCATTATAACTCTAACCTATACAGACCAGGGACTGACCATCCATTATACCTCTAACCTATACAGACCAGGGACTGATCCTCCATTATAACTCTAACCTATACAGACCAGGGACTGATCATCCATTATAACTGTAACCTACACAGACCAGGGACTGATCATCCATTATTACTCTAACATATACAGACCAGGGCCTGATCATCCATTATACCTCCAACCTATACAGACCAGGGACTGATCCTCCATTATAACTCTAACCTATACAGACCAGGGACTGATCATCCATTATAACTCTAACCTATACAGAACAGAGACTGACCATCCATATATAACTCTAACCTATACAGACCAGGGACTGATCATCCATTATAACTCTAACCTATACAGACCAGGGACTGACCATCCATTATAACTCTAACCTATACAGACCAGGGACTGATCATCCATTATAACTGTAACCTATACAGACCAGGGACTGATCATCCATTATAACTCTAACATATACAGACCAGGGCCTGATCATCCATTATACCACCAACCTATACAGACCAGGGACTGATTCTCCATTATAACTCTAACCTATACAGACCAGGGACTGATCATCGATTATAAATCTAACCTATACAGACCAGGGACCTACCATCCATTATAACTCTAACCTATACAGACCAGGGCCTGATCATCCATTATAAGTCTAACCTATACAGACCAGGGACTGACAATCCATTATAACTCTAACCTATACAGACCAAGGACTGATCATCCATTATAACTCTAAACTATACAGACCAGGGACTTACCATCCATTATCAGTCTAACCTATACAGACCAGGGCCTGATCATCCATTATAACTCTAACCTATACAGACCAGGGACTGATCATCCATTATAACTCTAACCTATACAGACCAGGGACTGACCATCCATTATAACTCTAACCTATACAGACCAGGGACTGACCATCCATTATAACTCTAACCTATACAGACCATCGACTGACAATCCATTATAACTCTAACCTATACAGACCAGGGACTGACCATCCATTATAACTCTAACCTATACAGACCAGGGACTGACCATCCATTATAACTCTAACCTATACAGACCAGGGCCTGATCATCCATTATAACTCTAACTTATACAGACCAGGGACTGACCATCCATTATAACTCTAACCTATACAAACCAGGGACTGACCATCCATTATAACTCTAACCTATACAGACCAGGCCCTGATCATCCATTATAACTCTAACCTATACAGACCAGGGACTGATCATCCATTATAACTCAAACCTATACAGACCAGGGCCTGATCCTCCATTATAACTCTAACCTATACAGACCAGGGACTGATAATCCATTATAACTGTAACCTACACAGACCAGGGACTGATCATCCATTATTACTCTAACATATACAGACCAGGGCCTGATCATCCATTATACCTCCAACCTATACAGACCAGGGACTGATCCTCCATTATAACTCTAACCTATACAGACCAGGGACTAATCATCCATTATAACTCTAAACTATACAGACCAGGGACTGATCATCCATTACAACTGTAACCTATACAGACCAGGGACTGACAATCCATTATAACTCTAACCTATACAGACCAGGGACTGACCATCCATTATAACTCCAACCTATACAGACCAGGGACTGATCATCCATTATAACTCTAAACTATACAGACCAGGGACTGATCATCCATTACAACTGTAACCTATACAGACCAGGGACTGACAATCCATTAAAACTCTAACCTATACAGACCAGGGACTGACCATCCATTATAACTCTAACCTATACAGACCAGGGACTAATCATCCATTATAACTCTAACCTATATAGACCAGGGACTTATCATCCATTATACCTCTAACCTATACAGACCAGGGACTGATCATCCATTATAACTCAAACCTATACAGACCAGGGCCTGATCATCCATTATAACTCTAAGCTATACAGACCAGGGACTGACCATCCATTATAACTCTAACCTATACAGACCAGGGACTGACCATCCATTATAACTGTAACCTATACAGACCAGGGACTGATCACCCATTATAACTTTAACCTATACAGACCAGGGACTGACAATCCATTATAACTCTAAACTATACAGACCAGGGACTGATCATCCATTATAACTCTAACCTATACAGACCAGGGACTGATCATCCATTATAACTCTAACCTATACAGACCAGGGACTGACCATCCATTATAACTCTAACCTATACAGACCAGGGACTGACCATCCATTATAACTCTAACCTATACAGACCATCGACTGACCATCCATTATAACTGTAACCTATACAGACCAAGGACTGATCATCCATTATAACTCTAAACTATACAGACCAGGGACTTACCATCCATTATAAGTCTAACCTATACAGACCAGGGCCTGATCATCCATTATAACTCTAACCTATACAGACCAGGGACTGATCATCCATTATAACTCTAACATATACAGACCAGGGACTGACCATCCATTATAACTCTAACCTATACAGACCAGGGACTGACCATCCATTATAACTCTAACCTATACAGACCATCGACTGACCATCCATTATAACTCTAACCTATACAGACCAGGGACTGACCATCCATTATAACTCTAACCTATACAGACCAGGGACTGACCATCCATTATAACTCTAACCTATACAGACCAGGGCCTGATCATCCATTATAACTCTAACTTATACAGACCAGGGACTGACCATCCATTATAACTCTAACCAATACAAACCAGGGACTGACCGTCCATTATAACTCTAACCTATACAGAACAGGCCCTGATCATCCATTATAACTCTAACCTATACAGACCAGGGACTGATCATCCATTATAACTCAAACCTATACAGACCAGGGCCTGATCCTCCATTATAACTCTAACCTATACAGACCAGGGACTGATCATCCATTATAACTGTAACCTACACAGACCAGGGACTGATCATCCATTATTACTCTAACATATACAGACCAGGGCCTGATCATCCATTATACCTCCAACCTATACAGAACAGGGACTGATCCTCCATTATAACTCTAACCTATACAGACCAGGGACTAATCATCCATTATAACTCTAAACTATACAGACCAGGGACTGATCATCCATTACAACTGTAACCTATACAGACCAGGGACTGACAATCCATTATAACTCTAACCTATACAGACCAGGGACTGACCATCCATTATAACTCCAACCTATACAGACCAGGGACTGATCATCCATTATAACTCTAAACTATACAGACCAGGGACTGATCATCCATTACAACTGTAACCTATACAGACCAGGGACTGACAATCCATTATAACTCTAACCTATACAGACCAGGGACTGACCATCCATTATAACTCTAACCTATACAGACCAGGGACTAATCATCCGTTATAACTCTAACCTATATAGACCAGGGACTTATCATCCATTATACCTCTAACCTATACAGACCAGGGACTGATCATCCATTATAACTCAAACCTATACAGACCAGGGACTGATCATCCATTATAACTCAAACCTATACAGACCAGGGCCTGATCATCCATTATAACTCTAAGCTATACAGACCAGGGACTGACCATCCATTATAACTCTAACCTATACAGACCAGGGACTGACCATCCATTATAACTGTAACCTATACAGACCAGGGACTGATCACCCATTATAACTTTAACCTATACAGACCAGGGACTGACAATCCATTATAACTCTAAACTATACAGACCAGGGACTGATAATCCATTACAACTGTAACCTATTCAGACCAGGGACTGACAATCGATTATAACTCTAACCTATACAGACCAGGGACTGACCATCCATTATAACTCTAACCTATATAGACCAAGGACTTATCATCCATTACAACTGTAACCTATACAGACCAGGGACTGACAATCCATTATAACTCTAACCTATACAGAATAGGGACTGATCATTCATTATAACTATAACCTGTACATACCAGGGACTGACCATCCATTATAACTCTAACCTATACAGACCAGGGACTAATCATCCATTATAACTCTAAACTATACAGACCAGGGACTGATCATCCATTACAACTGTAACCTATACAGACCAGGGACTGACAGTCCATTATAACTCTAACCTATACAGGCCAGGGACTGACCATCCATTATAACTCCAACCTATACAGACCAGGGACTGATCATCCATTATAACTCTAAACTATACAGACCAGGGACTGATCATCCATTACAACTGTAACCTATACAGACCAGGGACTGACAATCCATTATAACTCTAACCTATACAGACCAGGGACTGACCATCCATTATAACTCTAACCTATACAGACCAGGGACTAATCATCCATTATAACTCTAACCTATATAGACCAGGGACTTATCATCCATTATACCTCTAACCTATACAGACCAGGGACTGATCATCCATTATAACTCAAACCTATACAGACCAGGGACTGATCATACATTATAACTCAAACCTATACAGACCAGGGCCTGATCATCCATTATAACTCTAAGCTATACAGACCAGGGACTGACCATCCATTATAACTCTAACCTATACAGACCAGGGACTGACCATCCATTATAACTGTAACCTATACAGACCAGGGACTGATCACCCATTATAACTTTAACCTATACAGACCAGGGACTGACAATCCATTATAACTCTAAACTATACAGACCAGGGACTGATAATCCATTACAACTGTAACCTATACAGACCAGGGACTGACAATCGATTATAACTCTAACCTATACAGACCAGGGACTGACCATCCATTATAACTCTAACCTATATAGACCAAGGACTTATTATCCATTACAACTGTAACCTATACAGACCAGGGACTGACAATCCATTATAACTCTAACCTATACAGAATAGGGACTGATCATTCATTATAACTATAACCTGTACATACCAGGGACTGACCATCCATTATAACTCTAACCTATACAGACCAGGGACTCATCATCCATTATAACTCTAACCTATACAGACCAGGGACTTATCATCCATTATAACTGTAACCTATACAAACCAGGGACTGATCATCCATTATAACTCTAACCTATACAGACCAGGGCCTGATCATCCATTATAACTCTAACCTATACAGACCAGGGACTGACCATCCATTATAACTCTAACCTATACAGACCAGGGACTGACCATCCATTATAACTCTAACCTACACAGACCAGGGCCTGATCATCCATTATAACTCTAACCTATACAGACCAGGGCCTGATCATCCATTATAACTCTAACCTATACAGACCAGGGACTGACCATCCATTATAACTCTAACCTATACAGACCAGGGACTGACCATCCATTATAACTCTAACCTATACAGACCATTGACTGACCATCCATTATAACTCTAACCTATACAGACCAGGGACTGACCATCCATTATAACTCTAACCTATACAGACCAGGGACTGACCATCCATTATAACTCTAACCTATACAGACCAGGGCCTGATCATCCATTATAACTCTAACTTATACAGACCAGGGACTGACCATCCATTATAACTCTAACCTATACAGACCAGGGCCTGATCATCCATTATAACTCTAACCTATACAAACCAGGGACTGACCATCCATTATAACTCTAACCTATACAGACCAGGCCCTGATCATCCATTATAACTCTAACCTATACAGACCAGTGACTGATCATCCATTATAACTCAAACCTATACAGACCAGGGCCTGATCATCCATTATAACTCTAACATATACAGACCAGGGACTGACCATCCATTATAACTCTAACTATACAGACCAGGGCCTGATCATCCATTACAACAGTAACCTATACAGACCAGGGACTGACAATCCATTATAACTCTAACCTATACAGACCAGGGACTGACCATCCATTATACCTCTAACCTATACAGACCAGGGACTAATCATCCATTATAACTCTAAACTATACAGACCAGGGACTGATCATCCATTACAACTGTAACCTATACAGACCAGGGACTGACAATCCATTATAACTCTAACCTATACAGACCAGGGACTGACCATCCATTATAACTCTAACCTATACAGACCAGGGACTGATCATCCATTATAACTCTAAACTATACAGACCAGGGACTGATCATCCATTACAACTGTAACCTATACAGACCAGGGACTGACAATCCATTATAACTCTAACCTATACAGACCAGGGACTGACCATCCATTATAACTCTAACCTATACAGACCAGGGACAAATCATCCATTATAACTCTAACCTATATAGACCAGGGACTTATCATCCATTATACCTCTAACCTATACAGACCAGGGACTGATCATCCATTATAACTCAAACCTATACAGACCAGGGACTGATCATCCATTATAACTCAAACCTATACAGACCAGGGCCTGATCATCCATTATAACTCTAAGCTATACAGACCAGGGACAGACCATCCATTATAACTCTAACCTATACAGACCAGGGACTGACCATCCATTATAACTGTAACCTATACAGACCAGGGACTGATCACCCATTATAACTTTAACCTATACAGACCAGGGACTGACAATCCATTATAACTCTAAACTATACAGACCAGGGACTGATCATCCATTACAACTGTAACCTATACAGACCAGGGACTGACAATCCATTATAACTCTAACCTATACAGACCAGGGACTGACCATCCATTATAACTCTAACCTATACAGACCAGGGACTGACCATCCATTATAACTCTAACCTATATGGACCAGGGACATATCATCCATTACAACTATAACCTATACAGACCAGGGACTGACAATCCATTATAACTCTAACCTATACAGAATAGGGACTGATCATTCATTATAACTATAACCTGTACATACCAGGGACTGACCATCCATTATAACTCTAACCTATACAGACCAGGGACTGATCATCCATTATAACTCTAACCTAAACAGACCAGGGACTTATCATCCATTATAACTGTAACCTATACAAACCGGGGACTGATCATCCATTATAACTCTAACCTATACAGACCAGGGCCTGATCATCCATTATAACTCTAACCTATACAGACCAGGGACTGACCATCCATTATAACTCTAACCTATACAGACCAGGGACTGACCATCCATTATAACTCTAACCTATACAGACCAGGGCCTGATCATCCATTATAACTCTAACCTGCACAGACCAGGGCCTGATCATCCATTATAACTCTAACCTATACAGACCAGGGACTGACCATCCATTATAACTCTAACCTATACAGACCAGGGACTGACCATCCATTATAACTCTAACCTATACAGACCAGGGACTAATCATCCATTATAACTCTAACCTATATAGACCAGGGACTGACCATCCATTATAACTCTAACCTATACAGTCCAGGGACTGACCATCCAATATAACTCTAACCTATACAGACCAGGGACTGATCATCCATTATAACTCTAACCTATACAGACCAGGGCCTGATCATCCATTATAACTCTAAGCTATACAGACCAGGGACTGACCATCCATTATAACTCTAACCTATACAGACCAGGCACTGACCATCCATTATAACTCTAACCTATACAGACCAGGGACTGATCACCCATTATAACTTTAACCTATACAGACCAGGGACTGACAATCCATTATAACTCTAAACTATACAGACCAGGGACTGATAATCCATTACAGCTGTAACCTATACAGACCAGGGACTGACAATCGATTATAACTCTAACCTATACAGACCAGGGACTGACCATCCATTATAACTCTAACCTATACAGACCAGGGACTGACCATCCATTATAACTCTAACCTATATAGACCAAGGACTTATCATCCATTACAACTGTAACCTATACAGACCAGGGACTGACGATCCATTATAACTCTAACCTATACAGAATAGGGACTGATCATTCATTATAACTATAACCTGTACATACCAGGGACTGACCATCCATTATAACTCTAACCTATACAGACCAGGGACTCATCATCCATTATAACTCTAACCTATACAGACCAGGGACTTATCATCCATTATAACTGTAACCTATACAAACCAGGGACTGATCATCCATTATAACTCTAACCTATACAGACCAGGGCCTGATCATCCATTATAACTCTAACCTATACAGACCAGGGACTGACCATCCATTATAACTCTAACCTATACAGACCAGGGACTGACCATCCATTATAACTCTAACCTATACAGACCATTGACTGACCATCCATTATAACTCTAACCTATACAGACCAGGGACTGATCATCCATTATAACTCAAACCTATACAGACCAGGGCCTGATCATCCATTATAACTCTAACCTATACAGACCAGGGCCTGATCATCCATTATAACTCTAACCTATACAAACCAGGGACTGACCATCCATTATAACTCTAACCTATACAGACCAGGCCCTGATCATCCATTATAACTCTAACCTATACAGACCAGGGACTGATCATCCATTATAACTCAAACCTATACAGACCAGGGACTGATCATCCATTATAACTCAAACCTATACAGACCAGGGCCTGATCATCCATTATAACTCTAAGCTATACAGACCAGGGACTGACCATCCATTATAACTCTAACCTATACAGACCAGGGACTGACCATCCATTATAACTGTAACCTATACAGACCAGGGACTGATCACCCATTATAACTTTAACCTATACAGACCAGGGACTGACAATCCATTATAACTCTAAACTATACAGACCAGGGACTGATAATCCATTACAACTGTAACCTATACAGACCAGGGACTGACAATCGATTATAACTCTAACCTATACAGACCAGGGACTGACCATCCATTATAACTCTAACCTATACAGACCAGGGACTGACCATCCATTATAACTCTAACCTATATAGACCAAGGACTTATCATCCATTACAACTGTAACCTGTACAGACCAGGGACTGACGATCCATTATAACTCTAACCTATACAGAATAGGGACTGATCATTCATTATAACTATAACCTGTACATACCAGGGACTGACCATCCATTATAACTCTAACCTATACAGACCAGGGACTCATCATCCATTATAACTCTAACCTATACAGACCAGGGACTTATCATCCATTATAACTGTAACCTATACAAACCAGGGACTGATCATCCATTATCTCTAACCTATACAGACCAGGGCCTGATCATCCATTATAACTCTAACCTATACAGACCAGGGACTGACCATCCATTATAACTCTAACCTATACAGACCAGGGACTGACCATCCATTATAACTCTAACCTATACAGACCATTGACTGACCATCCATTATAACTCTAACCTATACAGACCAGGGACTGACCATCCATTATAACTCTAACCTATACAGACCAGGGACTGACCATCCATTATAACTCTAACCTATACAGACCAGGGCCTGATCATCCATTATAACTCTAACCTATACAAACCAGGGACTGACCATCCATTATAACTCTAACCTATACAGACCAGGCCCTGATCATCCATTATAACTCTAACCTATACAGACCAGGGACTGATCATCCATTATAACTCAAACCTATACAGACCAGGGCCTGATCATCCATTATAACTCTAACATATACAGACCAGGGACTGACCATCCATTATAACTCTAAACTATACAGACCAGGGACTGATCATCCATTACAACAGTAACCTATACAGACCAGGGACTGACAATCCATTATAACTCTAACCTATACAGACCAGGGACTGACCATCCATTATACCTCTAACCTATACAGAACAGGGACTAATCATCCATTATAACTCTAAACTAAACAGACCAGGGACTGATCATCCATTACAACTGTAACCTATACAGACCAGGGACTGACCATCCATTATAACTCCAACCTATACAGACCAGGGACTGATCATCCATTATAACTCTAAACTATACAGACCAGGGACTGATCATCCATTACAACTGTAACCTATACAGACCAGGGACTGACAATCCATTATAACTCTAACCTATACAGACCAGGGACTGACCATCCATTATAACTCTAACCTATACAGACCAGGGACTAATCATCCATTATACCTCTAACCTATACAGACCAGGGACTGATCATCCATTATAACTCAAACCTATACAGACCAGGGACTGATCATCCATTATAACTCAAACCTATACAGACCAGGGCCTGATCATCCATTATAACTCTAAGCTATACAGACCAGGGACTGACCATCCATTATAACTCTAACCTATACAGACCAGGGAGTGACCATCCATTATAACTGTAACCTATACAGACCAGGGACTGATCACCCATTATAACTTTAACCTATACAGACCAGGGACTGACAATCCATTATAACTCTAAACTATACAGACCAGGGACTGATCATCCATTACAACTGTAACCTATACAGACCAGGGACTGACAATCCATTATAACTCTAACCTATACAGACCAGGGACTGACCATCCATTATAACTCTAACCTATACAGACCAGGGACTGACCATCCATTATAACTCTAACCTATATAGACCAGGGACTTATCATCCATTACAACTGTAACCTATACAGACCAGGGACTGACAATCCATTATAACTCTAACCTATACAGAATAGGGACTGATCATTCATTATAACTATAACCTGTACATACCAGGGACTGACCATCCATTATAACTCTAACCTATACAGACCAGGGACTGATCATCCATCATAACTCTAACCTATACAGACCAGGGACTTATCATCCATTATAACTGTAACCTATACAAACCAGGGACTGATCATCCATTATAACTCTAACCTATGCAGACCAGGGCCTGACCATCCATTATAACTCTAACCTATACAGACCAGGGACTGATCACCCATTATAACTTTAACCTATACAGACCAGGGACTGATAATCCATTATAACTCTAAACTATACAGACCAGGGACTGATAATCCATTACAGCTGTAACCTATACAGACCAGGGACTGACAATCGATTATAACTCTAACCTATACAGACCAGGGACTGACCATCCATTATAACTCTAACCTATACAGACCAGGGACTGACCATCCATTATAACTCTAACCTATATAGACCAAGGACTTATCATCCATTACAACTGTAACCTATACAGACCAGGGACTGACGATCCATTATAACTCTAACCTATACAGAATAGGGACTGATCATTCATTATAACTATAACCTGTACATACCAGGGACTGACCATCCATTATAACTCTAACCTATACAGACCAGGGACTCATCATCCATTATAACTCTAACCTATACAGACCAGGGACTTATCATCCATTATAACTGTAACCTATACAAACCAGGGACTGATCATCCATTATAACTCTAACCTATACAGACCAGGGCCTGATCATCCATTATAACTCTAACCTATACAGACCAGGGACTGACCATCCATTATAACTCTAACCTATACAGACCAGGGACTGACCATCCATTATAACTCTAACCTATACAGACCATTGACTGACCATCCATTATAACTCTAACCTATACAGACCAGGGACTGATCATCCATTATAACTCAAACCTATACAGACCAGGGCCTGATCATCCATTATAACTCTAACCTATACAGACCAGGGCCTGATCATCCATTATAACTCTAACCTATACAAACCAGGGACTGACCATCCATTATAACTCTAACCTATACAGACCAGGCCCTGATCATCCATTATAACTCTAACCTATACAGACCAGGGACTGATCATCCATTATAACTCAAACCTATACAGACCAGGGACTGATCATCCATTATAACTCAAACCTATACAGACCAGGGCCTGATCATCCATTATAACTCTAAGCTACACAGACCAGGGACTGACCATCCATTATAACTCTAACCTATACAGACCAGGGACTGACCATCCATTATAACTGTAACCTATACAGACCAGGGACTGATCACCCATTATAACTTTAACCTATACAGACCAGGGACTGACAATCCATTATAACTCTAAACTATACAGACCAGGGACTGATAATCCATTACAACTGTAACCTATACAGACCAGGGACTGACAATCGATTATAACTCTAACCTATACAGACCAGGGACTGACCATCCATTATAACTCTAACCTATACAGACCAGGGACTGACCATCCATTATAACTCTAACCTATATAGACCAAGGACTTATCATCCATTACAACTGTAACCTGTACAGACCAGGGACTGACGATCCATTATAACTCTAACCTATACAGAATAGGGACTGATCATTCATTATAACTATAACCTGTACAGACCAGGGACTCATCATCCATTATAACTCTAACCTATCCAGACCAGGGACTTATCATCCATTATAACTGTAACCTATACAAACCAGGGACTGATCATCCATTATCTCTAACCTATACAGACCAGGGCCTGATCATCCATTATAACTCTAACCTATACAGACCAGGGACTGACCATCCATTATAACTCTAACCTATACAGACCAGGGACTGACCATCCATTATAACTCTAACCTATACAGACCATTGACTGACCATCCATTATAACTCTAACCTATACAGACCAGGGACTGACCATCCATTATAACTCTAACCTATACAGACCAGGGACTGACCATCCATTATAACTCTAACCTATACAGACCAGGGCCTGATCATCCATTATAACTCTAACCTATACAAACCAGGGACTGACCATCAATTATAACTCTAACCTATACAGACCAGGCCCTGATCATCCATTATAACTCTAACCTATACAGACCAGGGACTGATCATCCATTATAACTCAAACCTATACAGACCAGGGCCTGATCATCCATTATAACTCTAACATATACAGACCAGGGACTGACCATCCATTATAACTCTAAACTATACAGACCAGGGACTGATCATCCATTACAACAGTAACCTATACAGACCAGGGACTGACAATCCATTATAACTCTAACCTATACAGACCAGGGACTGACCATCCATTATACCTCTAACCTATACAGAACAGGGACTAATCATCCATTATAACTCTAAACTAAACAGACCAGGGACTGATCATCCATTACAACTGTAACCTATACAGACCAGGGACTGACCATCCATTATAACTCCAACCTATACAGACCAGGGACTGATCATCCATTATAACTCTAAACTATACAGACCAGGGACTGATCATCCATTACAACTGTAACCTATACAGACCAGGGACTGACAATCCATTATAACTCTAACCTATACAGACCAGGGACTGACCATCCATTATAACTCTAACCTATACAGACCAGGGACTAATCATCCATTATACCTCTAACCTATACAGACCAGGGACTGATCATCCATTATAACTCAAACCTATACAGACCAGGGACTGATCATCCATTATAACTCAAACCTATACAGACCAGGGCCTGATCATCCATTATAACTCTAAGCTATACAGACCAGGGACTGACCATCCATTATAACTCTAACCTATACAGACCAGGGAGTGACCATCCATTATAACTGTAACCTATACAGACCAGGGACTGATCACCCATTATAACTTTAACCTATACAGACCAGGGACTGACAATCCATTATAACTCTAAACTATACAGACCAGGGACTGATCATCCATTACAACTGTAACCTATACAGACCAGGGACTGACAATCCATTATAACTCTAACCTATACAGACCAGGGACTGACCATCCATTATAACTCTAACCTATACAGACCAGGGACTGACCATCCATTATAACTCTAACCTATATAGACCAGGGACTTATCATCCATTACAACTGTAACCTATACAGACCAGGGACTGACAATCCATTATAACTCTAACCTATACAGAATAGGGACTGATCATTCATTATAACTATAACCTGTACATACCAGGGACTGACCATCCATTATAACTCTAACCTATACAGACCAGGGACTGATCATCCATCATAACTCTAACCTATACAGACCAGGGACTTATCATCCATTATAACTGTAACCTATACAAACCAGGGACTGATCATCCATTATAACTCTAACCTATGCAGACCAGGGCCTGATCATCCATTATAACTCTAACCTATACAGACCAGGGACTGACCATCCATTATAACTCTAACCTATACAGACCAGGGACTGACCATCCATTATAACTCTAACCTATACAGACCAGGGCCTGATCATCCATTATAACTCTAACCTGCACAGACCAGGGCCTGATCATCCATTATAACTCTAACCTATACAGACCAGGGACTGACCATCCATTATAACTCTAACCTATACAGACCAGGGACTGACCATCCATTATAACTCTAACCTATACAGACCATTGACTGACCATCCATTATAACTCTAACCTATACAGACCAGGGACTGACCATCCATTATAACTCTAACCTATACAGACCAGGGACTGACCATCCATTATAACTCTAACCTATACAGACCAGGGACTGACCATCCAATATAACTCTAACCTATACAGACCAGGGACTGACCATCCATTATAACTCTAACCTATACAGACCAGGGACTGACCATCCATTATAACTCTAACCTATACAGACCAGGGCCTGATCATCCATTATAACTCTAACCTATACAGACCAGGGCCTGATCATCCATTATAACTCTAACCTATACAGACCAGGGACTGACCATCCATTATAACTCTAACCTATACAGACCAGGGACTGACCATCCATTATAACTCTAAATTATACAGACCATTGACTGACCATCCATTATAACTCTAACCTAAACAGACCAGGGACTGACCATCCATTATAACTCTAACCTATACAGACCAGGGACTGACAATCCATTATAACTCTAACCTATACAGACCAGGGACTGACCATCCATTATAACTCTAACCTATACAGACCAGGGACTGACCATCCATTATAACTCTAACCTATATAGACCAAGGACTTATCATCCATTACAACTGTAACCTATACAGACCAGGGACTGACAATCCATTATAACTCTAACCTATACAGAATAGGGCCTGATCATTCATTACAACTATAACCTGTACATACCAGGGACTGACCATCCATTATTACTCTAACCTATACAAACCAGGGACTGATCATCCATTATAACTCTAACCTACACAGACCAGGGCCTGATCATCAATTATAACTCTAACCTATACAGACCAGGGACTGACCATCCATTATAACTCTAACCTATACAGACCAGGGACTGACCATCCATTATAACTCTAACCTATACAGACCAGGGCCTGATCATCCATTATAACTCTAACCTATACAGACCAGGGCCTGATCATCCATTATAACTCTAACCTATACAGACCAGGGACTGACCATCCATTATAACTCTAACCTATACAGACCAGGGACTGACCATCCATTATAACTCTAACCTATACAGAACATTGACTGACCATCCATTATAACTCTAACCTATACAGACCAGGGACTGACCATCCATTATAACTCTAACCTATACAGACCAGGGACTGACCATCCATTATAACTCTAACCTATACAGACCAGGGCCTGATCATCCATTATAACTCTAACTTATACAGACCAGGGACTGACCATCCATTATAACTCTAACCTATACAGACCAGGGCCTGATCATCCATTATAACTCTAACCTATACAAACCAGGGACTGACCATCCATTATAACTCTAACCTATACAGACCAGGCCCTGATCATCCATTATAACTCTAACCTATACAGACCAGGGACTGATCATCCATTATAACTCAAACCTATACAGACCAGGGCCTGATCATCCATTATAACTCTAACATATACAGACCAGGGACTGACCATCCATTATAACTCTAAACTATACAGACCAGGGACTGATCATCCATTACAACAGTAACCTATACAGACCAGGACTGACAATCCATTATAACTCTAACCTATACAGACCAGGGACTGACCATCCATTATACCTCTAACCTATACAGACCAGGGACTAATCATCCATTATAACTCTAAACTATACAGACCAGGGACTGATCATCCATTACAACTGTTACCTATACAGACCAGGGACTGACAATCCATTATAACTCTAACCTATACAGACCAGGGACTGACCATCCATTATAACTCCAACCTATACAGACCAGGGACTGATCATCCATTATAACTCTAAACTATACAGACCAGGGACTGATCATCCATTACAACTGTAACCTATACAGACCAGGGACTGACAATCCATTATAACTCTAACTTATACAGACCAGGGACTGACCATCCATTATAACTCTAACCTATACAGACCAGGGACTAATCATCCATTATAACTCTAACCTATATAGACCAGGGACTTATCATCCATTATACCTCTAACCTATACAGACCAGGGACTGATCATCAATTATAACTCAAACCTATACAGACCAGGGACTGATCATCCATTATAACTCAAACCTATACAGACCAGGGACTGATCATCCATTATAACTCTAAGCTATACAGACCAGGGACTGACAATCCATTATAACTATAAACTATACAGACCAGGGACTGATCATCCATTACAACTCAAACCTATACAGACCAGGGACTGACAATCCATTATAACTCTAAACTATACAGACCAGGGACTGACCATCCATTATAACTCTAACCTATACAGACCAGGGACTGACCATCCATTATAACTCTAACCTATATAGACCAGGGACTTATCATCCATTACAACTGTAACCTATACAGACCAGGGACTGACAATCCATTATAACTCTAACCTATACAGAATATGGACTGATCATTCATTATAACTATAACCTGTACATACCAGGGACTGACCATCCATTATAACTCTAACCTATACAGACCAGGGACTGATCATCCATTATAACTCTAACCTATACAGACCAGGGACTTATCATCCATTATAACTGTAACCTATACAAACCGGGGACTGATCATCCATTATAACTCTAACCTATACAGACCAGGGCCTGATCATCCATTATAACTCTAACCTATACAGACCAGGGACTGACCATCCATTATAACTCTAACCTATACAGACCAGGGACTGACCATCCATTATAACTCTAACCTATACAGACCAGGGCCTGATCATCCATTATAACTCTAACCTGCACAGACCAGGGCCTGATCATCCATTATAACTCTAACCTATACAGACCAGGGACTGACCATCCATTATAACTCTAACCTATACAGACCAGGGACTGACCATCCATTATAACTCTAACCTATACAGACCAGGGACTAATCATCCATTATAACTCTAACCTATATAGACCAGGGACTGACCATCCATTATAACTCTAACCTATACAGTCCAGGGACTGACCATCCAATATAACTCTAACCTATACAGACCAGGGACTGATCATCCATTATAACTCTAACCTATACAGACCAGGGCCTGATCATCCATTATAACTCTAAGCTATACAGACCAGGGACTGACCATCCATTATAACTCTAACCTATACAGACCAGGCACTGACCATCCATTATAACTCTAACCTATACAGACCAGGGACTGATCACCCATTATAACTTTAACCTATACAGACCAGGGACTGACAATCCATTATAACTCTAAACTATACAGACCAGGGACTGATAATCCATTATACCTCTAACCTATACAGACCAGGGACTAATCATCCATTATAACTCTAAACTATACAGACCAGGGACTGATCATCCATTACAACTGTTACCTATACAGACCAGGGACTGACAATCCATTATAACTCTAACCTATACAGACCAGGGACTGACCATCCATTATAACTCCAACCTATACAGACCAGGGACTGATCATCCATTATAACTCTAAACTATACAGACCAGGGACTGATCATCCATTACAACTGTAACCTATACAGACCAGGGACTGACAATCCATTATAACTCTAACTTATACAGACCAGGGACTGACCATCCATTATAACTCTAACCTATACAGACCAGGGACTAATCATCCATTATAACTCTAACCTATATAGACCAGGGACTTATCATCCATTATACCTCTAACCTATACAGACCAGGGACTGATCATCAATTATAACTCAAACCTATACAGACCAGGGACTGATCATCCATTATAACTCAAACCTATACAGACCAGGGACTGATCATCCATTATAACTCTAAGCTATACAGACCAGGGACTGACAATCCATTATAACTATAAACTATACAGACCAGGGACTGATCATCCATTACAACTCAAACCTATACAGACCAGGGACTGACAATCCATTATAACTCTAAACTATACAGACCAGGGACTGACCATCCATTATAACTCTAACCTATATAGACCAGGGACTTATCATCCATTACAACTGTAACCTATACAGACCAGGGACTGACAATCCATTATAACTCTAACCTATACAGAATATGGACTGATCATTCATTATAACTATAACCTGTACATACCAGGGACTGACCATCCATTATAACTCTAACCTATACAGACCAGGGACTGATCATCCATTATAACTCTAACCTATACAGACCAGGGACTTATCATCCATTATAACTGTAACCTATACAAACCGGGGACTGATCATCCATTATAACTCTAACCTATACAGACCAGGGCCTGATCATCCATTATAACTCTAACCTATACAGACCAGGGACTGACCATCCATTATAACTCTAACCTATACAGACCAGGGACTGACCATCCATTATAACTCTAACCTATACAGACCAGGGCCTGATCATCCATTATAACTCTAACCTGCACAGACCAGGGCCTGATCATCCATTATAACTCTAACCTATACAGACCAGGGACTGACCATCCATTATAACTCTAACCTATACAGACCAGGGACTGACCATCCATTATAACTCTAACCTATACAGACCAGGGACTAATCATCCATTATAACTCTAACCTATATAGACCAGGGACTGACCATCCATTATAACTCTAACCTATACAGTCCAGGGACTGACCATCCAATATAACTCTAACCTATACAGACCAGGGACTGATCATCCATTATAACTCTAACCTATACAGACCAGGGCCTGATCATCCATTATAACTCTAAGCTATACAGACCAGGGACTGACCATCCATTATAACTCTAACCTATACAGACCAGGCACTGACCATCCATTATAACTCTAACCTATACAGACCAGGGACTGATCACCCATTATAACTTTAACCTATACAGACCAGGGACTGACAATCCATTATAACTCTAAACTATACAGACCAGGGACTGATAATCCATTACAGCTGTAACCTATACAGACCAGGGACTGACAATCGATTATAACTCTAACCTATACAGACCAGGGACTGACCATCCATTATAACTCTAACCTATACAGACCAGGGACTGACCATCCATTATAACTCTAACCTATATAGACCAAGGACTTATCATCCATTACAACTGTAACCTATACAGACCAGGGACTGACGATCCATTATAACTCTAACCTATACAGAATAGGGACTGATCATTCATTATAACTATAACCTGTACATACCAGGGACTGACCATCCATTATAACTCTAACCTATACAGACCAGGGACTCATCATCCATTATAACTCTAACCTATACAGACCAGGGACTTATCATCCATTATAACTGTAACCTATACAAACCAGGGACTGATCATCCATTATAACTCTAACCTATACAGACCAGGGCCTGATCATCCATTATAACTCTAACCTATACAGACCAGGGACTGACCATCCATTATAACTCTAACCTATACAGACCAGGGACTGACCATCCATTATAACTCTAACCTATACAGACCATTGACTGACCATCCATTATAACTCTAACCTATACAGACCAGGGACTGATCATCCATTATAACTCAAACCTATACAGACCAGGGCCTGATCATCCATTATAACTCTAACCTATACAGACCAGGGCCTGATCATCCATTATAACTCTAACCTATACAAACCAGGGACTGACCATCCATTATAACTCTAACCTATACAGACCAGGCCCTGATCATCCATTATAACTCTAACCTATACAGACCAGGGACTGATCATCCATTATAACTCAAACCTATACAGACCAGGGACTGATCATCCATTATAACTCAAACCTATACAGACCAGGGCCTGATCATCCATTATAACTCTAAGCTATACAGACCAGGGACTGACCATCCATTATAACTCTAACCTATACAGACCAGGGACTGACCATCCATTATAACTGTAACCTATACAGACCAGGGACTGATCACCCATTATAACTTTAACCTATACAGACCAGGGACTGACAATCCATTATAACTCTAAACTATACAGACCAGGGACTGATAATCCATTACAACTGTAACCTATACAGACCAGGGACTGACAATCGATTATAACTCTAACCTATACAGACCAGGGACTGACCATCCATTATAACTCTAACCTATACAGACCAGGGACTGACCATCCATTATAACTCTAACCTATATAGACCAAGGACTTATCATCCATTACAACTGTAACCTGTACAGACCAGGGACTGACGATCCATTATAACTCTAACCTATACAGAATAGGGACTGATCATTCATTATAACTATAACCTGTACATACCAGGGACTGACCATCCATTATAACTCTAACCTATACAGACCAGGGACTCATCATCCATTATAACTCTAACCTATACAGACCAGGGACTTATCATCCATTATAACTGTAACCTATACAAACCAGGGACTGATCATCCATTATCTCTAACCTATACAGACCAGGGCCTGATCATCCATTATAACTCTAACCTATACAGACCAGGGACTGACCATCCATTATAACTCTAACCTATACAGACCAGGGACTGACCATCCATTATAACTCTAACCTATACAGACCATTGACTGACCATCCATTATAACTCTAACCTATACAGACCAGGGACTGACCATCCATTATAACTCTAACCTATACAGACCAGGGACTGACCATCCATTATAACTCTAACCTATACAGACCAGGGCCTGATCATCCATTATAACTCTAACCTATACAAACCAGGGACTGACCATCCATTATAACTCTAACCTATACAGACCAGGCCCTGATCATCCATTATAACTCTAACCTATACAGACCAGGGACTGATCATCCATTATAACTCAAACCTATACAGACCAGGGCCTGATCATCCATTATAACTCTAACATATACAGACCAGGGACTGACCATCCATTATAACTCTAAACTATACAGACCAGGGACTGATCATCCATTACAACAGTAACCTATACAGACCAGGGACTGACAATCCATTATAACTCTAACCTATACAGACCAGGGACTGACCATCCATTATACCTCTAACCTATACAGAACAGGGACTAATCATCCATTATAACTCTAAACTAAACAGACCAGGGACTGATCATCCATTACAACTGTAACCTATACAGACCAGGGACTGACCATCCATTATAACTCCAACCTATACAGACCAGGGACTGATCATCCATTATAACTCTAAACTATACAGACCAGGGACTGATCATCCATTACAACTGTAACCTATACAGACCAGGGACTGACAATCCATTATAACTCTAACCTATACAGACCAGGGACTGACCATCCATTATAACTCTAACCTATACAGACCAGGGACTAATCATCCATTATACCTCTAACCTATACAGACCAGGGACTGATCATCCATTATAACTCAAACCTATACAGACCAGGGACTGATCATCCATTATAACTCAAACCTATACAGACCAGGGCCTGATCATCCATTATAACTCTAAGCTATACAGACCAGGGACTGACCATCCATTATAACTCTAACCTATACAGACCAGGGAGTGACCATCCATTATAACTGTAACCTATACAGACCAGGGACTGATCACCCATTATAACTTTAACCTATACAGACCAGGGACTGACAATCCATTATAACTCTAAACTATACAGACCAGGGACTGATCATCCATTACAACTGTAACCTATACAGACCAGGGACTGACAATCCATTATAACTCTAACCTATACAGACCAGGGACTGACCATCCATTATAACTCTAACCTATACAGACCAGGGACTGACCATCCATTATAACTCTAACCTATATAGACCAGGGACTTATCATCCATTACAACTGTAACCTATACAGACCAGGGACTGACAATCCATTATAACTCTAACCTATACAGAATAGGGACTGATCATTCATTATAACTATAACCTGTACATACCAGGGACTGACCATCCATTATAACTCTAACCTATACAGACCAGGGACTGATCATCCATCATAACTCTAACCTATACAGACCAGGGACTTATCATCCATTATAACTGTAACCTATACAAACCAGGGACTGATCATCCATTATAACTCTAACCTATGCAGACCAGGGCCTGATCATCCATTACAACTCTAACCTATACAGACCAGGGACTGACCATCCATTATAACTCTAACCTATACAGACCAGGGACTGACCATCCATTATAACTCTAACCTATACAGACCAGGGCCTGATCATCCATTATAACTCTAACCTGCACAGACCAGGGCCTGATCATCCATTATAACTCTAACCTATACAGACCAGGGACTGACCATCCATTATAACTCTAACCTATACAGACCAGGGACTGACCATCCATTATAACTCTAACCTATACAGACCATTGACTGACCATCCATTATAACTCTAACCTATACAGACCAGGGACTGACCATCCATTATAACTCTAACCTATACAGACCAGGGACTGACCATCCATTATAACTCTAACCTATACAGACCAGGGACTGACCATCCAATATAACTCTAACCTATACAGACCAGGGACTGACCATCCATTATAACTCTAACCTATACAGACCAGGGACTGACCATCCATTATAACTCTAACCCATACAGACCAGGGCCTGATCATCCATTATAACTCTAACCTATACAGACCAGGGCCTGATCATCCATTATAACTCTAACCTATACAGACCAGGGACTGACCATCCATTATAACTCTAACCTATACAGACCAGGGACTGACCATCCATTATAACTCTAAATTATACAGACCATTGACTGACCATCCATTATAACTCTAACCTAAACAGACCAGGGACTGACCATCCATTATAACTCTAACCTATACAGACCAGGGACTGACAATCCATTATAACTCTAACCTATACAGACCAGGGACTGACCATCCATTATAACTCTAACCTATACAGACCAGGGACTGACCATCCATTATAACTCTAACCTATATAGACCAAGGACTTATCATCCATTACAACTGTAACCTATACAGACCAGGGACTGACAATCCATTATAACTCTAACCTATACAGAATAGGGCCTGATCATTCATTACAACTATAACCTGTACATACCAGGGACTGACCATCCATTATTACTCTAACCTATACAAACCAGGGACTGATCATCCATTATAACTCTAACCTACACAGACCAGGGCCTGATCATCAATTATAACTCTAACCTATACAGACCAGGGACTGACCATCCATTATAACTCTAACCTATACAGACCAGGGACTGACCATCCATTATAACTCTAACCTATACAGACCAGGGCCTGATCATCCATTATAACTCTAACCTATACAGACCAGGGCCTGATCATCCATTATAACTCTAACCTATACAGACCAGGGACTGACCATCCATTATAACTCTAACCTATACAGACCAGGGACTGACCATCCATTATAACTCTAACCTATACAGAACATTGACTGACCATCCATTATAACTCTAACCTATACAGACCAGGGACTGACCATCCATTATAACTCTAACCTATACAGACCAGGGACTGACCATCCATTATAACTCTAACCTATACAGACCAGGGCCTGATCATCCATTATAACTCTAACTTATACAGACCAGGGACTGACCATCCATTATAACTCTAACCTATACAGACCAGGGCCTGATCATCCATTATAACTCTAACCTATACAAACCAGGGACTGACCATCCATTATAACTCTAACCTATACAGACCAGGCCCTGATCATCCATTATAACTCTAACCTATACAGACCAGGGACTGATCATCCATTATAACTCAAACCTATACAGACCAGGGCCTGATCATCCATTATAACTCTAACATATACAGACCAGGGACTGACCATCCATTATAACTCTAAACTATACAGACCAGGGACTGATCATCCATTACAACAGTAACCTATACAGACCAGGACTGACAATCCATTATAACTCTAACCTATACAGACCAGGGACTGACCATCCATTATACCTCTAACCTATACAGACCAGGGACTAATCATCCATTATAACTCTAAACTATACAGACCAGGGACTGATCATCCATTACAACTGTTACCTATACAGACCAGGGACTGACAATCCATTATAACTCTAACCTATACAGACCAGGGACTGACCATCCATTATAACTCCAACCTATACAGACCAGGGACTGATCATCCATTATAACTCTAAACTATACAGACCAGGGACTGATCATCCATTACAACTGTAACCTATACAGACCAGGGACTGACAATCCATTATAACTCTAACTTATACAGACCAGGGACTGACCATCCATTATAACTCTAACCTATACAGACCAGGGACTAATCATCCATTATAACTCTAACCTATATAGACCAGGGACTTATCATCCATTATACCTCTAACCTATACAGAGCAGGGACTGATCATCAATTATAACTCAAACCTATACAGACCAGGGACTGATCATCCATTATAACTCAAACCTATACAGACCAGGGACTGATCATCCATTATAACTCTAAGCTATACAGACCAGGGACTGACAATCCATTATAACTATAAACTATACAGACCAGGGACTGATCATCCATTACAACTCAAACCTATACAGACCAGGGACTGACAATCCATTATAACTCTAAACTATACAGACCAGGGACTGACCATCCATTATAACTCTAACCTATACAGACCAGGGACTGACCATCCATTATAACTCTAACCTATATAGACCAGGGACTTATCATCCATTACAACTGTAACCTATACAGACCAGGGACTGACAATCCATTATAACTCTAACCTATACAGAATATGGACTGATCATTCATTATAACTATAACCTGTACATACCAGGGACTGACCATCCATTATAACTCTAACCTATACAGACCAGGGACTGATCATCCATTATAACTCTAACCTATACAGACCAGGGACTTATCATCCATTATAACTGTAACATATACAAACCAGGGACTGATCATCCATTATAACTCTAACCTATACAGACCAGGGCCTGATCATCCATTATAACTCTAACCTATACAGACCAGGGACTGACCATCCATTATAACTCTAACCTATACAGACCAGGGACTGACCATCCATTATAACTCTAACCTATACAGACCAGGGCCTGATCATCCATTATAACTCTAACCTATACGGACCGGGGCCTGATCATCCATTATAACTCTAACCTATACAGACCAGGGACTGACCATCCATTATAACTCTAACCTATACAGACCAGGAACTGACCATCCATTATAACTCTAACCTATACAGACCATTGACTGACCATCCATTATAACTCTAACCTATACAGACCAGGGACTGACCATCCATTATAACTCTAACCTATTCAGACCAGGGACTGATCATCCATTATAACTCTAACCTATACAAACCAGGGACTGACCATCCATTATAACTCTAACCTATACAGACCAGGCCCTGATCATCCATTATAACTCTAACCTATACAGACCAGGGACTGATCATCCATTATAACTCAAACCTATACAGACCAGGGCCTGATCATCCATTATAACTCTAACATATACAGACCAGGGACTGACCATCCATTATAACTCTAAACTATACAGACCAGGGACTGATCATCCACTACAACAGTAACCTATACAGACCAGGACTGACAATCCATTATAACTCTAAACTATACAGACCAGGGACTGACCATCTATTATACCTCTAACCTATACAGACCAGGGACTAATCATCCATTATAACTCTAAACTATACAGACCAGGGACTGATCATCCATTACAACTGTTACCTATACAGACCAGGGACTGACAATCCATTATAACTCTAACCTATACAGACCAGGGACTGACCATCCATTATAACTCCAACCTATACAGACCAGGGACTGATCATCCGTTATAACTCTAAACTATACAGACCAGGGACTGATCATCCATTACAACTGTAACCTATACAGACCAGGGACTGACAATCCATTATAACTCTAACTTAAACAGACCAGGGACTGACCATCCATTATAACTCTAACCTATACAGACCAGGGACTAATCATCCATTATAACTCTAACCTATATAGACCAGGGACTTATCATCCATTATACCTCTAACCTATACAGACCAGGGACTGATCATCAATTATAACTCAAACCTATACAGACCAGGGACTGATCATCCATTATAACTCAAACCTATACAGACCAGGGCCTGATCATCCATTATAACTCTAAGCTATACAGACCAGGGACTGACCATCCATTATAACTCTAACCTATACAGACCAGGGACTGACCATCCATTATAACTGTAACCCATACAGACCAGGGACTGATCACCCATTATAACTGTAACCTATACAGACCAGGGACTGACAATCCATTATAACTCTAACCTATACAGACCAGGGACTGACCATCCATTATAACTCTAACCTATACAGACCAGGGACTGACCATCCATTATAACTCTAACCTATATAGACCAGGGACTTATCATCCATTACAACTGTAACCTATACAGACCAGGGACTGACAATCCATTATAACTCTAACCTATACAGAATAGGGACTGATCATTCATTATAACTATAACCTGTACATACCAGGGACTGACCATCCATTATAACTCTAACCTATACAGACCAGGGACTGATCATCCATTATAACTCTAACCTATACAGACCAGGGACTTATCATCCATTATAACTGTAACCTATACAAACCAGGGACTGATCATCCATAATAACTCTAACCTATACAGACCAGGGCCTGATCATCCATTATAACTCTAACCTATACAGACCAGGGACTGACCATCCATTATAACTCTAACCTATACAGACCAGGGACTGACCATCCATTATAACTCTAACCTATACAGACCAGGGCCTGATCATCCATTATAACTCTAACCTATACAGACCAGGGCCTGATCATCCATTATAACTCTAACCTATACAGACCAGGTACTGACCATCCATTATAACTCTAACCTATACAGACCAGGGACTGACCATCCATTATAACTCTAACCTAAACAGACCATTGACTGACCATCCATTATAACTCTAACCTATACAGACCAGGGACTGACCATCCATTATAACTCTAACCTATACAGACCAGGGACTGACCATCCATTATAACTCTAACCTATACAGACCAGGGCCTGATCATCCATTATAACTCTAACTTATACAGACCAGGGACTGACCATCCATTATAACTCTAACCTATACAGACCAGGGCCTGATCATCCATTATAACTCTAACCTATACAAACCAGGGACTGACCATCCATTATAACTCTAACCTATACAGACCAGGCCCTGATCATCCATTATAACTCTAACCTATACAGACCAGGGACTGATTATCCATTATAACTCTAACCTATACAGACCAGGGCCTGATCATCCATTATAACTCTAACCTATACAGACCAGGGCCTGATCATCCATTATAACTCTAACCTATACGGACCGGGGCCTGATCATCCATTATAACTCTAACCTATACAGACCAGGGACTGACCATCCATTATAACTCTAACCTATACAGACCAGGAACTGACCATCCATTATAACTCTAACCTATACAGACCATTGACTGACCATCCATTATAACTCTAACCTATACAGACCAGGGACTGACCATCCATTATAACTCTAACCTATTCAGACCAGGGACTGATCATCCATTATAACTCTAACCTATACAAACCAGGGACTGACCATCCATTATAACTCTAACCTATACAGACCAGGCCCTGATCATCCATTATAACTCTAACCTATACAGACCAGGGACTGATCATCCATTATAACTCAAACCTATACAGACCAGGGCCTGATCATCCATTATAACTCTAACATATACAGACCAGGGACTGACCATCCATTATAACTCTAAACTATACAGACCAGGGACTGATCATCCACTACAACAGTAACCTATACAGACCAGGACTGACAATCCATTATAACTCTAAACTATACAGACCAGGGACTGACCATCTATTATACCTCTAACCTATACAGACCAGGGACTAATCATCCATTATAACTCTAAACTATACAGACCAGGGACTGATCATCCATTACAACTGTTACCTATACAGACCAGGGACTGACAATCCATTATAACTCTAACCTATACAGACCAGGGACTGACCATCCATTATAACTCCAACCTATACAGACCAGGGACTGATCATCCGTTATAACTCTAAACTATACAGACCAGGGACTGATCATCCATTACAACTGTAACCTATACAGACCAGGGACTGACAATCCATTATAACTCTAACTTAAACAGACCAGGGACTGACCATCCATTATAACTCTAACCTATACAGACCAGGGACTAATCATCCATTATAACTCTAACCTATATAGACCAGGGACTTATCATCCATTATACCTCTAACCTATACAGACCAGGGACTGATCATCAATTATAACTCAAACCTATACAGACCAGGGACTGATCATCCATTATAACTCAAACCTATACAGACCAGGGCCTGATCATCCATTATAACTCTAAGCTATACAGACCAGGGACTGACCATCCATTATAACTCTAACCTATACAGACCAGGGACTGACCATCCATTATAACTGTAACCCATACAGACCAGGGACTGATCACCCATTATAACTGTAACCTATACAGACCAGGGACTGACAATCCATTATAACTCTAACCTATACAGACCAGGGACTGACCATCCATTATAACTCTAACCTATACAGACCAGGGACTGACCATCCATTATAACTCTAACCTATATAGACCAGGGACTTATCATCCATTACAACTGTAACCTATACAGACCAGGGACTGACAATCCATTATAACTCTAACCTATACAGAATAGGGACTGATCATTCATTATAACTATAACCTGTACATACCAGGGACTGACCATCCATTATAACTCTAACCTATACAGACCAGGGACTGATCATCCATTATAACTCTAACCTATACAGACCAGGGACTTATCATCCATTATAACTGTAACCTATACAAACCAGGGACTGATCATCCATAATAACTCTAACCTATACAGACCAGGGCCTGATCATCCATTATAACTCTAACCTATACAGACCAGGGACTGACCATCCATTATAACTCTAACCTATACAGACCAGGGACTGACCATCCATTATAACTCTAACCTATACAGACCAGGGCCTGATCATCCATTATAACTCTAACCTATACAGACCAGGGCCTGATCATCCATTATAACTCTAACCTATACAGACCAGGTACTGACCATCCATTATAACTCTAACCTATACAGACCAGGGACTGACCATCCATTATAACTCTAACCTAAACAGACCATTGACTGACCATCCATTATAACTCTAACCTATACAGACCAGGGACTGACCATCCATTATAACTCTAACCTATACAGACCAGGGACTGACCATCCATTATAACTCTAACCTATACAGACCAGGGCCTGATCATCCATTATAACTCTAACTTATACAGACCAGGGACTGACCATCCATTATAACTCTAACCTATACAGACCAGGGCCTGATCATCCATTATAACTCTAACCTATACAAACCAGGGACTGACCATCCATTATAACTCTAACCTATACAGACCAGGCCCTGATCATCCATTATAACTCTAACCTATACAGACCAGGGACTGATTATCCATTATAACTCTAACCTATACAGACCAGGGCCTGATCATCCATTATAACTCTAACATATACAGACCAGGGACTGACCATCCATTATAACTCTAAACTATACAGACCAGAGACTGATCATCCATTACAACAGTAACCTATACAGACCAGGGACTGACAATCCATTATAACTCTAACCTATACAGACCAGGGACTGACCATCCATTATACCTCTAACCTATACAGACCAGGGACTAATCATCCATTATAACTCTAAACTATACAGACCAGGATCATCCATTACAACTGTAACCTATACAGACCAGGGACTGACAATCCATTATAACTCTAACCTATACAGACCAGGGACTGACCATCCATTATAACTCCAACCTATACAGACCAGGGACTGATCATCCATTATAACTCTAAACTATACAGACCAGGGACTGATCATCCATTACAACTGTAACCTATACAGACCAGGGACTGACAATCCATTATAACTCTAACCTATACAGACCAGGGACTGACCATCCATTATAACTCTAACCTATACACACCAGGGACTAATCATCCATTATAACTCTAACCTATATAGACCAGGGACTTATCATCCATTATACCTCTAACCTATACAGACCAGGGACTGATCATCCATTATAACTCAAACATATACAGACCAGGGACTGATCATCCATTATAACTCAAACCTATACAGACCAGGGCCTGATCATCCATTATAACTCTAAGCTATACAGACCAGGGACTGACCATCCATTATAACTCTAACCTATACAGACCAGGGACTTATCATCCATTATACCTCTAACCTATACAGACCAGGGACTTATCATCCATTAAAACTCTAACATACACAGACCAGGGAATGACCGACCATTATAACTCTAACCTATACAGACCAGGGACTGACCATCCATTATAACTCGAACCTATATAGACCAGGGACTTATCATCCATTATACCTCTAACCTATACAGACCTGGGACTTATCATCCATTAAAACTCTAACATACACAGACCAGGGACTGATCATCCATTATAACTCTAACCTATACAGACCAGGGACTGACCATCCATTATAACTCTAACCTATACAGACCAGGGACTGACCATCCATTATAACTCTAACCTATACAGACCAGGGCCTGATCATCCATTATAACTCTAACCTATACGGACCGGGGCCTGATCATCCATTATAACTCTAACCTATACAGACCAGGGACTGACCATCCATTATAACTCTAACCTATACAGACCAGGGACTGACCATCCATTATAACTCTAACCTATACAGACCATTGACTGACCATCCATTATAACTCTAACCTATACAGACCAGGGACTGACCATCCATTATAACTCTAACCTATACAGACCAGGGACTGACCATCCATTATAACTCTAACCTATACAGACCAGGGCCTGATCATCCATTATAACTCTAACTTATACAGACCAGGGACTGACCATCCATTATAACTCTAACCTATTCAGACCAGGGACTGATCATCCATTATAACTCTAACCTATACAAACCAGGGACTGACCATCCATTATAACTCTAACCTATACAGACCAGGCCCTGATCATCCATTATAACTCTAACCTATACAGACCAGGGACTGATCATCCATTATAACTCAAACCTATACAGACCAGGGCCTGATCATCCATTATAACTCTAACATATACAGACCAGGGACTGACCATCCATTATAACTCTAAACTATACAGACCAGGGACTGATCATCCACTACAACAGTAACCTATACAGACCAGGACTGACAATCCATTATAACTCTAAACTATGCAGACCAGGGACTGACCATCTATTATACCTCTAACCTATACAGACCAGGGACTAATCATCCATTATAACTCTAAACTATACAGACCAGGGACTGATCATCCATTACAACTGTTACCTATACAGACCAGGGACTGACAATCCATTATAACTCTAACCTATACAGACCAGGGACTGACCATCCATTATAACTCCAACCTATACAGACCAGGGACTGATCATCCGTTATAACTCTAAACTATACAGACCAGGGACTGATCATCCATTACAACTGTAACCTATACAGACCAGGGACTGACAATCCATTATAACTCTAACTTAAACAGACCAGGGACTGACCATCCATTATAACTCTAACCTATACAGACCAGGGACTAATCATCCATTATAACTCTAACCTATATAGACCAGGGACTTATCATCCATTATACCTCTAACCTATACAGACCAGGGACTGATCATCAATTATAACTCAAACCTATACAGACCAGGGACTGATCATCCATTATAACTCAAACCTATACAGACCAGGGCCTGATCATCCATTATAACTCTAAGCTATACAGACCAGGGACTGACCATCCATTATAACTCTAACCTATACAGACCAGGGACTGACCATCCATTATAACTGTAACCCATACAGACCAGGGACTGATCACCCATTATAACTGTAACCTATACAGACCAGGGACTGACAATCCATTATAACTCTAACCTATACAGACCAGGGACCGACCATCCATTATAACTCTAACCTATACAGACCAGGGACTGACCATCCATTATAACTCTAACCTATATAGACCAGGGACTTATCATCCATTACAACTGTAACCTATACAGACCAGGGACTGACAATCCATTATAACTCTAACCTATACAGAATAGGGACTGATCATTCATTATAACTATAACGTGTACATACCAGGGACTGACCATCCATTATAACTCTAACCTATACAGACCAGGGACTGATCATCCATTATAACTCTAACCTATACAGACCAGGGACTTATCATCCATTATAACTGTAACCTATACAAACCAGGGACTGATCATCCATTATAACTCTAACCTATACAGACCAGGGCCTGATCATCCATTATAACTCTAACCTATACAGACCAGGGACTGACCATCCATTATAACTCTAACCTATACAGACCAGGGACTGACCATCCATTATAACTCTAACCTATACAGACCAGGGCCTGATCATCCATTATAACTCTAACCTATACAGACCAGGGCCTGATCATCCATTATAACTCTAACCTATACAGACCAGGGACCTACCATCCATTATAACTCTAACCTATACAGACCAGGGACTGACCATCCATTATAACTCTAACCTATACAGACCATTGACTGACCATCCATTATAACTCTAACCTATACAGACCAGGGACTGACCATCCATTATAACTCTAACCTATACAGACCAGGGACTGACCATCCATTATAACTCTAACCTATACAGACCAGGGCCTGATCATCCATTATAACTCTAACTTATACAGACCAGGGACTGACCATCCATTATAACTCTAACCTATACAGACCAGGGCCTGATCATCCATTATAACTCTAACCTATACAAACCAGGGACTGACCATCCATTATAACTCTAACCTATACAGACCATTGACTGACCATCCATTATAACTCTAACCTATACAGACCAGGGACTGACCATCCATTATAACTCTAACCTATACAGACCAGGGACTGACCATCCATTATAACTCTAACCTATACAGACCAGGGCCTGATCATCCATTATAACTCTAACTTATACAGACCAGG
Organism: Salvelinus fontinalis; assembly: GCF_029448725.1. Classification (NCBI taxonomy): domain Eukaryota; kingdom Metazoa; phylum Chordata; class Actinopteri; order Salmoniformes; family Salmonidae; genus Salvelinus; species Salvelinus fontinalis. The sequence goes on along the minus strand of NC_074678.1, from coordinate 5,640,161 downwards.
GACTGACCATCCATTATAACTCTAACCTATTCAGACCAGGGACTGATCATCCATTATAACTCTAACCTATACAAACCAGGGACTGACCATCCATTATAACTCTAACCTATACAGACCAGGCCCTGATCATCCATTATAACTCTAACCTATACAGACCAGGGACTGATCATCCATTATAACTCAAACCTATACAGACCAGGGCCTGATCATCCATTATAACTCTAACATATACAGACCAGGGACTGACCATCCATTATAACTCTAAACTATACAGACCAGGGACTGATCATCCACTACAACAGTAACCTATACAGACCAGGACTGACAATCCATTATAACTCTAAACTATGCAGACCAGGGACTGACCATCTATTATACCTCTAACCTATACAGACCAGGGACTAATCATCCATTATAACTCTAAACTATACAGACCAGGGACTGATCATCCATTACAACTGTTACCTATACAGACCAGGGACTGACAATCCATTATAACTCTAACCTATACAGACCAGGGACTGACCATCCATTATAACTCCAACCTATACAGACCAGGGACTGATCATCCGTTATAACTCTAAACTATACAGACCAGGGACTGATCATCCATTACAACTGTAACCTATACAGACCAGGGACTGACAATCCATTATAACTCTAACTTAAACAGACCAGGGACTGACCATCCATTATAACTCTAACCTATACAGACCAGGGACTAATCATCCATTATAACTCTAACCTATATAGACCAGGGACTTATCATCCATTATACCTCTAACCTATACAGACCAGGGACTGATCATCAATTATAACTCAAACCTATACAGACCAGGGACTGATCATCCATTATAACTCAAACCTATACAGACCAGGGCCTGATCATCCATTATAACTCTAAGCTATACAGACCAGGGACTGACCATCCATTATAACTCTAACCTATACAGACCAGGGACTGACCATCCATTATAACTGTAACCCATACAGACCAGGGACTGATCACCCATTATAACTGTAACCTATACAGACCAGGGACTGACAATCCATTATAACTCTAACCTATACAGACCAGGGACCGACCATCCATTATAACTCTAACCTATACAGACCAGGGACTGACCATCCATTATAACTCTAACCTATATAGACCAGGGACTTATCATCCATTACAACTGTAACCTATACAGACCAGGGACTGACAATCCATTATAACTCTAACCTATACAGAATAGGGACTGATCATTCATTATAACTATAACGTGTACATACCAGGGACTGACCATCCATTATAACTCTAACCTATACAGACCAGGGACTGATCATCCATTATAACTCTAACCTATACAGACCAGGGACTTATCATCCATTATAACTGTAACCTATACAAACCAGGGACTGATCATCCATTATAACTCTAACCTATACAGACCAGGGCCTGATCATCCATTATAACTCTAACCTATACAGACCAGGGACTGACCATCCATTATAACTCTAACCTATACAGACCAGGGACTGATTATCCATTATAACTCTAACCTATACAGACCAGGGCCTGATCATCCATTATAACTCTAACCTATACAGACCAGGGCCTGATCATCCATTATAACTCTAACCTATACAGACCAGGGACCTACCATCCATTATAACTCTAACCTATACAGACCAGGGACTGACCATCCATTATAACTCGAACCTATATAGACCAGGGACTTATCATCCATTATACCTCTAACCTATACAGACCAGGGACTGACCATCCATTATAACTCTAACCTATACAGACCATTGACTGACCATCCATTATAACTCTAACCTATACAGACCAGGGACTGACCATCCATTATAACTCTAACCTATACAGACCAGGGACTGACCATCCATTATAACTCTAACCTATACAGACCAGGGCCTGATCATCCATTATAACTCTAACTTATACAGACCAGGGACTGACCATCCATTATAACTCTAACCTATTCAGACCAGGGACTGATCATCCATTATAACTCTAACCTATACAAACCAGGGACTGACCATCCATTATAACTCTAACCTATACAGACCAGGCCCTGATCATCCATTATAACTCTAACCTATACAGACCAGGGACTGATCATCCATTATAACTCAAACCTATACAGACCAGGGCCTGATCATCCATTATAACTCTAACATATACAGACCAGGGACTGACCATCCATTATAACTCTAAACTATACAGACCAGGGACTGATCATCCACTACAACAGTAACCTATACAGACCAGGACTGACAATCCATTATAACTCTAAACTATGCAGACCAGGGACTGACCATCTATTATACCTCTAACCTATACAGACCAGGGACTAATCATCCATTATAACTCTAAACTATACAGACCAGGGACTGATCATCCATTACAACTGTTACCTATACAGACCAGGGACTGACAATCCATTATAACTCTAACCTATACAGACCAGGGACTGACCATCCATTATAACTCCAACCTATACAGACCAGGGACTGATCATCCGTTATAACTCTAAACTATACAGACCAGGGACTGATCATCCATTACAACTGTAACCTATACAGACCAGGGACTGACAATCCATTATAACTCTAACTTAAACAGACCAGGGACTGACCATCCATTATAACTCTAACCTATACAGACCAGGGACTAATCATCCATTATAACTCTAACCTATATAGACCAGGGACTTATCATCCATTATACCTCTAACCTATACAGACCAGGGACTGATCATCAATTATAACTCAAACCTATACAGACCAGGGACTGATCATCCATTATAACTCAAACCTATACAGACCAGGGCCTGATCATCCATTATAACTCTAAGCTATACAGACCAGGGACTGACCATCCATTATAACTCTAACCTATACAGACCAGGGACTGACCATCCATTATAACTGTAACCCATACAGACCAGGGACTGATCACCCATTATAACTGTAACCTATACAGACCAGGGACTGACAATCCATTATAACTCTAACCTATACAGACCAGGGACCGACCATCCATTATAACTCTAACCTATACAGACCAGGGACTGACCATCCATTATAACTCTAACCTATATAGACCAGGGACTTATCATCCATTACAACTGTAACCTATACAGACCAGGGACTGACAATCCATTATAACTCTAACCTATACAGAATAGGGACTGATCATTCATTATAACTATAACGTGTACATACCAGGGACTGACCATCCATAATAACTCTAACCTATACAGACCAGGGACTGATCATCCATTATAACTCTAACCTATACAGACCAGGGACTTATCATCCATTATAACTGTAACCTATACAAACCAGGGACTGATCATCCATTATAACTCTAACCTATACAGACCAGGGCCTGATCATCCATTATAACTCTAACCTATACAGACCAGGGACTGACCATCCATTATAACTCTAACCTATACAGACCAGGGACTGACCATCCATTATAACTCTAACCTATACAGACCAGGGCCTGATCATCCATTATAACTCTAACCTATACAGACCAGGGCCTGATCATCCATTATAACTCTAACCTATACAGACCAGGGACCTACCATCCATTATAACTCTAACCTATACAGACCAGGGACTGACCATCCATTATAACTCTAACCTATACAGACCATTGACTGACCATCCATTATAACTCTAACCTATACAGACCAGGGACTGACCATCCATTATAACTCTAACCTATACAGACCAGGGACTGACCATCCATTATAACTCTAACCTATACAGACCAGGGCCTGATCATCCATTATAACTCTAACTTATACAGACCAGGGACTGACCATCCATTATAACTCTAACCTATACAGACCAGGGCCTGATCATCCATTATAACTCTAACCTATACAAACCAGGGACTGACCATCCATTATAACTCTAACCTATACAGACCAGGCCCTGATCATCCATTATAACTTTAACCTATACAGACCAGGGACTGATTATCCATTATAACTCTAACCTATACAGACCAGGGCCTGATCATCCATTATAACTCTAACATATACAGACCAGGGACTGACCATCCATTATAACTCTAAACTATACAGACCAGAGACTGATCATCCATTACAACAGTAACCTATACAGACCAGGGACTGACAATCCATTATAACTCTAACCTATACAGACCAGGGACTGACCATCCATTATACCTCTAACCTATACAGACCAGGGACTAATCATCCATTATAACTCTAAACTATACAGACCAGGATCATCCATTACAACTGTAACCTATACAGACCAGGGACTGACAATCCATTATAACTCTAACCTATACAGACCAGGGACTGACCATCCATTATAACTCTAACCTATACAGACCAGGGACTGACCATCCATTACAACTCTAACCTATACAGACCAGGGCCTGATCTTCCATTATAACTCTAATCTATACAGAACAGGGACTGACCATACATTATAACTCTAACCTATACAGACCAGGGACTGACCATCCATTATAACTCTAATCTATACAGAACAGGGACTGACCATCTATTATAACTCTAACCTATACCGACCAGGGACTGACCATCCATTATAACTCTAACCTATACAGACCAGGGTCTGATCATCCATTATAACTCTAACCTATACAGTCCAGGGACTGACCATCCATTATATCTCTAACCTATACAGACCAGGGCCTGATCATCCATTATAACTCTAACCTATACAGACCAGGGCCTGATCATCCATTATAGCTCTAACCTATACAGACCAGGGACTGACCATCCATTATAACTCTAACCTATACAGACCAGGGACTGACCATCCATTATAACTCTAACCTATACAGACCAGGGCCTGATCATCCATTATAACTCTAACCTATACAGACCAGGGTCTGATCATCCATTATAACTCTAACCTATACAGACCAGGGACTGACCATCCATTATAACTCTAACCTATACAGACCAGGGCCTGATCATCCATTTAAACTCTAACCTATACAGACCAGGGTCTGATCATCCATTAAAACTCTAACATACACAGACCAGGGAATGACCGACCATTATAACTCTAACCTATACAGACCAGGGACTGACCATCCATTATAACTCGAACCTATATAGACCAGGGACTTATCATCCATTATACCTCTAACCTATACAGACCTGGGACTTATCATCCATTAAAACTCTAACATACACAGACCAGGGACTGATCATCCATTATAACTCTAACCTATACAGACCAGGGACTGACCATCCATTATAACTCTAACCTATACAGACCAGGGACTGACCATCCATTATAACTCTAACCTATACAGACCAGGGCCTGATCATCCATTATAACTCTAACCTATACGGACCGGGGCCTGATCATCCATTATAACTCTAACCTATACAGACCAGGGACTGACCATCCATTATAACTCTAACCTATACAGACCAGGGACTGACCATCCATTATAACTCTAACCTATACAGACCATTGACTGACCATCCATTATAACTCTAACCTATACAGACCAGGGACTGACCATCCATTATAACTCTAACCTATACAGACCAGGGACTGACCATCCATTATAACTCTAACCTATACAGACCAGGGCCTGATCATCCATTATAACTCTAACCTATTCAGACCAGGGACTGATCATCCATTATAACTCTAACCTATACAAACCAGGGACTGACAATCCATTATAACTCTAACCTATACAGACCAGGGACTGACCATCCATTATAACTCCAACCTATACAGACCAGGGACTGATCATCCGTTATAACTCTAAACTATACAGACCAGGGACTGATCATCCATTACAACTGTAACCTATACAGACCAGGGACTGACAATCCATTATAACTCTAACTTAAACAGACCAGGGACTGACCATCCATTATAACTCTAACCTATACAGACCAGGGACTAATCATCCATTATAACTCTAACCTATATAGACCAGGGACTTATCATCCATTATACCTCTAACCTATACAGACCAGGGACTGATCATCAATTATAACTCAAACCTATACAGACCAGGGACTGATCATCCATTATAACTCAAACCTATACAGACCAGGGCCTGATCATCCATTATAACTCTAAGCTATACAGACCAGGGACTGACCATCCATTATAACTCTAACCTATACAGACCAGGGACTGACCATCCATTATAACTGTAACCCATACAGACCAGGGACTGATCACCCATTATAACTGTAACCTATACAGACCAGGGACTGACAATCCATTATAACTCTAACCTATACAGACCAGGGACCGACCATCCATTATAACTCTAACCTATACAGACCAGGGACTGACCATCCATTATAACTCTAACCTATATAGACCAGGGACTTATCATCCATTACAACTGTAACCTATACAGACCAGGGACTGACAATCCATTATAACTCTAACCTATACAGAATAGGGACTGATCATTCATTATAACTATAACGTGTACATACCAGGGACTGACCATCCATTATAACTCTAACCTATACAGACCAGGGACTGATCATCCATTATAACTCTAACCTATACAGACCAGGGACTTATCATCCATTATAACTGTAACCTATACAAACCAGGGACTGATCATCCATTATAACTCTAACCTATACAGACCAGGGCCTGATCATCCATTATAACTCTAACCTATACAGACCAGGGACTGACCATCCATTATAACTCTAACCTATACAGACCAGGGACTGACCATCCATTATAACTCTAACCTATACAGACCAGGGCCTGATCATCCATTATAACTCTAACCTATACAGACCAGGGCCTGATCATCCATTATAACTCTAACCTATACAGACCAGGGACTGACCATCCATTATAACTCTAACCTATACAGACCAGGGACTGACCATCCATTATAACTCTAACCTATACAGACCATTGACTGACCATCCATTATAACTCTAACCTATACAGACCAGGGACTGACCATCCATTATAACTCTAACCTATACAGACCAGGGACTGACCATCCATTATAACTCTAACCTATACAGACCAGGGCCTGATCATCCATTATAACTCTAACTTATACAGACCAGGGACTGACCATCCATTATAACTCTAACCTATACAGACCAGGGCCTGATCATCCATTATAACTCTAACCTATACAAACCAGGGACTGACCATCCATTATAACTCTAACCTATACAGACCAGGCCCTGATCATCCATTATAACTCTAACCTATACAGACCAGGGACTGATTATCCATTATAACTCTAACCTATACAGACCAGGGCCTGATCATCCATTATAACTCTAACATATACAGACCAGGGACTGACCATCCATTATAACTCTAAACTATACAGACCAGAGACTGATCATCCATTACAACAGTAACCTATACAGACCAGGGACTGACAATCCATTATAACTCTAACCTATACAGACCAGGGACTGACCATCCATTATACCTCTAACCTATACAGACCAGGGACTAATCATCCATTATAACTCTAAACTATACAGACCAGGATCATCCATTACAACTGTAACCTATACAGACCAGGGACTGACAATCCATTATAACTCTAACCTATACAGACCAGGGACTGACCATCCATTATAACTCTAACCTATACAGACCAGGGACTGACCATCCATTACAACTCTAACCTATACAGACCAGGGCCTGATCTTCCATTATAACTCTAATCTATACAGAACAGGGACTGACCATACATTATAACTCTAACCTATACAGACCAGGGACTGACCATCCATTATAACTCTAATCTATACAGAACAGGGACTGACCATCTATTATAACTCTAACCTATACCGACCAGGGACTGACCATCCATTATAACTCTAACCTATACAGACCAGGGTCTGATCATCCATTATAACTCTAACCTATACAGTCCAGGGACTGACCATCCATTATATCTCTAACCTATACAGACCAGGGCCTGATCATCCATTATAACTCTAACCTATACAGACCAGGGCCTGATCATCCATTATAGCTCTAACCTATACAGACCAGGGACTGACCATCCATTATAACTCTAACCTATACAGACCAGGGACTGACCATCCATTATAACTCTAACCTATACAGACCAGGGCCTGATCATCCATTATAACTCTAACCTATACAGACCAGGGTCTGATCATCCATTATAACTCTAACCTATACAGACCAGGGACTGACCATCCATTATAACTCTAACCTATACAGACCAGGGCCTGATCATCCATTTAAACTCTAACCTATACAGACCAGGGTCTGATCATCCATTATAACTCTAACCTATACAGACCAGGGACTGACCATCCATTATAACTCTAACCTATACAGACCAGGGACTGACCATCCATTATAACTCTAACCTATACAGACCAGGGACTGAACATCCATTATAACTCTAACTTATACAGACCAGGGCCTGATCATTCATTATAACTCTAACGTATACAGACCAGGGACTGATCATCCATTATAACTCTAACCTATACAGACCAGGGACTGACCATCCATTATACCTCCAACCTATACAGACCAGGGCCTGATCATCCATTATAACTCTAACCTATACAGACCAGGGACTGACCATCCATTATAACTCTAACCTATACAGACCAGGGACTGACCATCCATTATAACTAAAATATACAGACCAGGGCCTGATCATCCATTATAACTCTAACCTATACAAACCAGGGCCTGATCATCCATTATAACTCTAACCTATACAGACCAGGGACTGACCATCCATTACAACTCTAACCTATACAGACCAGGGACTGATCATCCATTATAACTCTAACCTATACAGACCAGGGACTGACCATCCATTATAACTCTACCTAAACAGACCAGGGCCTGATCATTCAATATAACTCTAATGTATACAGACCAGGGACTGATCATCCATTATAACTCTAACCTATACAGACCAGGGACTGACCATCCATTATAACTCTAACCTATACAGACCAGGGACTGACCATCCATTATAACTCTAACCTATACAGACCAATGACTGACCATCCATCATAACTCTAACCTATACAGACCAGGGACTGACCATCCATTATAACTCTAACCTATACAGACCAGGGACTGACCATCCATTATAACTCTAACCTATACAGACCAGGGACTGACCATCCATTAAAACTCTAGCCTATACAGACCAATGACTGACCATGCATTATAACTCTAGCCTATACAGACCAGGGACTGATCATCCATTATAACTCTAACCTATACAGACCAGGGCCTGATCATCCATTATAACTCTAAACTATACAGACCAGGGACTGATCATCCATTATAACTCTAACCTATACAGACAAGGGACTGACCATCCATTGTAAAATGTATATGTAATATATATGAAAAATGTATATGTAAATTGTATGTGTAAAATTATATGTGAAATCTATATGAAAAATGTATGTGTAAAATGTATATGTAAAGTGTATATGTAAAATGTATATATAAAAAGTATATGTAAAACATATGTGTAAAATGTATATGTGAAATGTATATATAAAATGTATATGTAAAATGTTTATGTAAATTGCATGTGTAAAATGTATATGTAAAATGCATGTGTAAAATGTATATGTAAAATGTGTAACGGTCCTGACCTGTTTTATGTTGTTTTTTGTATGTGTTTAGGTCAGGGCATGTGTTTTTGGTGGGCAGTCTATGTTATCTGTTTCTATGTTGGTTTTGGTTGCCTGGTATGGCTCTTAATTAGAGGCAGGTGTTTTGCGTTCTCCTCTAATTAAGAGTCATATTTAGGTAGGGTGTTCTCACTGTTTGTTTGTGGGTGATTGTCTCCTGTGTCGTCGAATGTATGTACCATACGGGACTGTTTGGCTGTTCGTTTATTGTGATGTCGTCTGTTTCCTGTCCGTGAGTTTACGTTTAGTTATGTAAGTTTATGTTCAGGTTTCGTCAACGTCGTTTTCTTGTTTTGTATTTTTGAAAGTGTTTTTGTTTTTTCGTGTTGCCATCATAGTTTTTTTCAAATAAAGAGATGGCCTATTTCCCTACTGCTGCATTTTGGTCTGATGATCCTTCTCTCCTCTCCTCGTCCGAGGATGAGGAGAGAGACAGCCCTCACAAAATGTATATATAAAATGTTTATGTAAAAAGTATATATGAAATGTCTATGTAAAATGCATATGTGAAATGTATGTGTAAAATGTATGTATATTTAGCAGAAAAGCTGTAAAAAAAACTAAAAGATAATTGTCCTCTGAAGACCGGTGGTGTAGGGGTTAATAAACAATAATAAATACAAAAATAAAAATATATATATAAAAAGTGAGCTAGCAAGTTTTTAAAATACATATTTTTTTTACATTTTGACATTTCTGAAAGCTTATGTAAAACGCTCATATCCTTGGCTAGAATACGAAAAGCTTTACAACAAGGTTCTCCCAAAGCAGGATTTTGTAAAGGAGTGCATGGATGTAGAATGCTGACCTACCATATACTCCTGTCAACCACGGAGGTTACATTTGTTCTCTGCTATCTAGCACAGCAGGACTCCACTCAGGGCAATAATCTGCCCTAGGCTGTCACTCACTCACAGTCCCTTGCACAGAAAGGTAAAACAGGAAAGTACTCTACACTTCCTCCTTCCATGGTTTGTGAGCACAAGACTGCAGGTAGATTACGTCTGTCAGATAAGCCCTGAAGTGGCATACTGCTTCCTGGGTCGTGAGGACAGCAGTGCAGGACAGGTAGACTGTGTGTCCTGGTTGTGAGGACAGGAGTGCAGGAAAGGTAGAGTCTGTGAGTCTCTGTGTGTGTCAGATAGGGCCCAAAGGGCATGGTGCAGCCTAGTACTTAAAGCTTCCAACACAAAACAGGGCTGTCACCTGTCCTCTCCGCCTCTCCACCTCCCCTCTTCACCTCCTCTCCCCCTCTCTAACTCCTCTCCTCCTCCTGTCCTCTTCTTAATCTCCACCCCCACCTCCTCTCCTCCTCTCTACCTCCTCCTCTCCTCCTCTCCACCTCCTCTTCTCAACCTCCACCCCCACCTCCTCTCCTCATCCTTCCTCCTCTCTACCTCCTCCTCTCCTCTCGACTTCCCCTTTCCACCTCCCCCTCTCCTCTCCACCTCCTCCTCTCCTCTCGACTTCCCCTCTCCACCGCCTCTCCATCTCCTCCTCTCTACCTCCACTCCTCCTCTCCACTCCTCCTCTCCACCTCCTCCTCTCCTCCTCTCCACCTCTCCACCTCTTTTCATCTCTACCTCTCCACTTCCACCGCCACATCCTCTTCCTCCACTCGTCTCCTCCTCCTCCTCCTCCTCCCCACCTGTCTCTAATCCTGCAGCTGTATAGACATAATTAACCCAGGCTGGTTGACTGTGGTTTAGCCTGACACCTCCACATCCCCCTTACTCTTCTGATCAACCTCAGCTCAGGTAAATAGTGGAATTAAGTACTGCTAAGTATCTTGTCGAGCACAAACAGATCAGGAACTCTGCTCCGTTTCGCTGCTGACATGTTGTTGTTGTTGTTGTTGAGCTCCTCCTCTGCTTTTTGTTAGGTACCAGAAATACTCTACCGTTCAAAAGTTTGGGTCACTTAGAAATGTACTTGTTTTTTAAAGAAAAGCGAGAAAAAAAAAATGTGTCCATTAAAATAACATCAAATTGATGTAGATGTAGAAATACTGTGTAGACATTGTTAATGTTGTAAATTACTATTGTAGCTGGAAACGGCAGATTTTTTAATGGAATATCTACATAGGCGTACAGAGGCCCATTATCAGCAACCATTAGAGTGTCTCGTTTGAAAAACAGAGAAGGCCAGCATCCTGGATTCGCATCTTCACTGTTGACGTTGAGACTGGTGTTTAGCGGGAACTATTTCATGAAGCTGCCAGTTGAGAACTTGTGAGGCGTCTGTTTCTCAAACAAGACACTCTAATGTACTCGTCCTCTTGCTCAGTTGTGCACCGGGGCCTACCTCTCCTCTTTACATTCTGGTTAGAGCCAATTTGCGCTGTTCTGTGAAGGGAATAGTACACAGCGTTGTACGAGATCTTCCGTTTCTTGGAAATTTCTCGCATGGAATAGCCTTAATTTCTCAGAACAACAATAGACTGACGAGTTTCAGAAGAAAGTGCTTTGTTTCGGGTCATTTTGAGCCTGTAATCTAACCCACAAATGCTGATGCTACAGATACTCAACTAGTCTAAAGATGGCCAGTTGTATTGCTTCTTTAATCAGGACAACAGTTTGCAGCTGCGCTAACATAATTGCAAAATTTTTTCAATGGTCAATTAGCCTTTTAAAATGTTTAACTTGGAATAGCTAACACAACGTGACATTGGAACACAGGAGTGATGATTGCTGGTAATGAGCCTCTGTACGCCTATGTAGATATTCCATAAAAAATCTGCCATTTCCAGCTACAATAGTCATTTACAACATTAATAATGACTACACTTTATTTCTGATCAATTTGATGTTATTTCAATGGACCAAAAATTTGCTTTTCTTTAAAAAACAAGGATACTTCTAAGTGACCGCAAACTTTTTAACGGCAGAGTATACATCTTACAGCGCGATAGTCAGTTACACTCTTTGTAGAGGAGTATCTGTCAACAATAGCCAGGTCCCCAAAAAATACCGACATGTAAGCTATTGTAAGTCTTTGTTGCTAGGTAGACTGTCTGCACACTAAACCAAGATCTAGGCCTACTCGGAGCAAGGCAATGTGTATCGTGCTGATACAAGGCGGTGAACAGAAACCTGACAGATTCTAACTCCCCTACCAAGCAGGTAAAGAACTAACAGAAGCCCAGTTCTTTTTCCAGTTTTGTTTTATCAAGTTTCAGCCGAGGTAGAGTAGCTACCGTCTGTCTGTCCCGGAGGTCCAGCAAACTTAATCTCTCATGCACCCCCCCTCAACGCCAAACAGACGGGAACTAATTTACTGTCTCATCCTCATTCTTTCAGCAGCGCCAAGTAGCTGTATACAGTACATACCAGATCAAAGCCGTAATTGAAAAATAATTATAGGCACTTAATCATAGAAAGCAGTGGGCTAATTGAAGTGGCAACAAGGAGGCGAGCAGCGGCCCTCGGAATCGTGACAGAATAGATGATATTGCATTGTCTTTAATAAAGCATCTTCTTCAATCCTCATTGTCTCTCAGATTAAATTGGAGAGGGCTATTAGCCTGGTTAATTGACTCTCTAATTTAGATCTCGCCCCACTGAATGCATAACGGATGCACGCCTGTCGGCCAATGATGTGTGCACTCTGTCACACCGTCCTGCTAGACTCCGATTGGTTAATTGCTCAGGGATTTTAGAAGTTTTCAGTCATTCTTCAAAATGGAACAGAACGGTGAGGTGTGAGACTCCCTTCCTCTCCTCTCCACTCTCTCTCTCTCTCTCTTTATGGCCTCTATTTGACAGAATAGTCAAATGTGTGCTGAAATCCTAATTGTCCTCCTTCTGACCTGTTCACATTCTCTAAAAGTTCCTGAGGCCCGTTGAGAAATACAAATGGCACATTTCCGCTCAAGGCCTCTTTGCGTGAATGAAGGCGTTCTTATCACGCTCTCTGCAAACGTCTCCCCCGCTGTGATGGTGGAGACAGCCTGGGTGGAGACAGCCTGGGTGGAGACAGCCTGCTACAGCTCTGCCCTCTAGTGGTGAAAGGCTGGTAGTAAAGTGATTGCTGGCAGAACAGGAGCCCATTTGAGGAGGAGTTCTGCTTTCCCCAATGGGATCTTATTCCATATAAAGTGCACTACTTTTGACCAGGGCCCATATTATACCGGGGCCCATGTTAAAAAGGGAATAGGGTGCCATTTAGGACTCAGCCGAGGAGGTCAAAGCAGGCATCTGACGGTGAAAGGAAGGTAGTTGGTAGTAAATAAATGCACCTATTTTACCATCATTTCCCAGGGCAGCCTTTCATCATTTTCAACAGAGATAGGTGTGTTTTGTGTTCCTTCCTTTTCTCTGTGGCCTCACTAATGGAATTCCAAATTCACTAATGAAATGGAACTCGGTGTAAAGAAAGATGCCCCCTAAAAGTTACAGCCCTGAAAACTTTTCTACAACATATCAGCACTTGTAAAATGACAGTGGGCTGATAAAGCAGCCAGATCGCTCAAGATTGACTTCGAATTTGGACGTTTGTCCATGTCTTCAGGATGTCTGGAAATGCTTTCATAACCGGCCACTAGGGGCAGCAGTGAGCGCAATTACCATCAACTAGGCATGGGTTTGCTAGGGTATTGTAGACAGAGGTGGTGGATGGTTATAATCACATGACTCCAGAAATAAAGGTTGTGTCTTCAATATCAGTGGTAGACGATTTTTTTTTTTAAACTTAATCCTATCCCAAACCTTAACCCTTCACTCAACTTAAGGTTGTAACCCTATCCAAAACCTTAACTTCGAAATGTTACGTTTGTAAAAACGGAATGATGAGGAGCAGCAGGAGCAACCCAGGGTGTCACACTTGGAAATATGATGTTTGGAGAAACGTGAATAAACGTCAGAATCTGAAGCGAAATTGGTAAAAACGTGAGATCTTGTTGGCCCGGGTCAAAAGTAGTACACTATCTACAGATGTAGGATCATAATTTGTGTGTGCTACAGCAAGAAAAAAAATCCTGCAGCAACTGGGAAAAGTGAATTATCATATGGATTAGAATCATAGGTCTTTTTAAAACTCAAATACACTACAAATTTTAAGAGAATATCCTACATCTGTAGGGAATAGAGTGCCTTTTGGATAAGGCCACAGTCTACTCTGCTGCAAGAACTACAGTACCACTCTACTGACAGTGATAACACTAAGTAGTCAGGTCGCTGTGTGAATATGTACAAAATACTACTACTAGTATAATACTTGAATACGGCCTAATGTCACGTTGGTGTGAAGGATCGGGAGACAGACGCAGCAATGCGTAATAGGATTTTTTTTTATTAAACCCAAATTACGGCGTGCCGTGTAAAGGTACGGGGACGAAGACCAAACAAGCACGTAACAAAAACACAGGGTAGAAACCCAAACAGAAACACAGGGTAGAAACCCAAACAAAAGAGCGAGGAGTACATCGAAATAAATAACACACGCGCACAATAATTATCACACGGGACGAGACCCGTAATCATCTGCGCAATCCACAATGGCACGAAAGCCCAAAACCCACAGCACAAGTACTCACACGCACCAACGGACATTGTAACAATAGTCGACCGCCCAATGGAAGCCAAAGGGCACATACATACAAATACAATCAGTGGGAAATAGGAGCCAGGTGTACGTCATCAAAGTTCCGGCGGGATCCGTGACACCTAAGTTCCATTATTCTTCAAACTATAAAACAACTTTCATTAAATATTATAGCTTAGTATTTATTGAGCCCTGTACCCAGGAATGAGACAAATGCTTATGTTCTGTTTCTGTCTAATCAGACAGTCGAGGGGGGGTCTACTACAGGCACCGTATCTGCTCCCTTTTTCTGGGCGGACTCCCATCTAATCTCTTTATCTAACTGATTAGAGTTCTAAACGACCTGAGAAGGCCATTCCACTACAATACGGTATCACAGGATATCTCTGTTGACTCTCACATTTTTCATTAACTACATAGAGACATTGGCCTTTCTGTTTGTTAGAATGAGCTGGTATAGCCATCATTCTTTCGGTCACTTTCTATCATATTAAATATATAACGTACTTCTAGCAAAGTTTAAAAAAAATCCAAATTAAATTTGTGCTACTTTAACAGATATCTTTCTGTCAGGAACCTACATATTCAGGAACCTACATACATATACAGGAACCTACATATTCTGTTGGATAAATCCATTTCATCTTTTGGATGTTATATTCAATGACCTGAAATTACCGATATTTTGTTTCTCTCTCGCAAACGCAGGTGCCTGACATTTCTTTTCAAGATATCAGCCTTTGTCAAATTGGTTTCAGTTCTCCACAATTATACAATCATATCAGTATTTTCTATTTACCTTAGCTTGACTGGCTGACTGACTGACTGGCTGGTTGGCTGGCTGGTGGTGGTGATACAGAACTACAGTGTGTCAATAGAGTCATCGGGTATCATTATTAAAAAGGCACAGAAACAGGCACAAAACACAGAACCCAAAGTAGAAAATGCTTTTCTGTCCACATCAAGGATGCGTTAGATAATTACTGAGTATCCTTACGTTTAAGGCATGAATCAAAAAAAGAAAACTGCTTGTAATAGAGAAATATCTGACTTCATGCCGTTAGTATACAAAGTATAGACATCAAATATACAAAATGTTAAATACTGTAGGTTGAGTGTTCAATTGACTTCTAGGTTCTCAGATCAGTTCGAGAAACTCTTGTGAGAAACTCCTGATGTAATGAGAGGAACCCCCCCCCCCCCCCTGGGCTAAATGTGGAGTATCAGTTCAGAAATGGAATACATAGTCTTGTTATCAAAGTATTGGTCAACCTCTTAGCTTCCTGTGTGACCGTTTCACCTACCGTAACCTCCTACGCCCCACCCAACAGTAAGGGGTACGTCCCAAATGCCACCCTATTTGCTATATAGTGCACTACTTTTGACCAGAGATCATGGTCAAATGTAGTGCACCGTATAGGGAATAGGGTGGCATTTGGGAGACAGGCGATGACTTGGCAGCAGTGGGCAAACACAGAAGGACAGATGTAACAGTCTTTCAGGAGGTCAAGCCTGCCAGTATCAGATTCACTTCAAACACAGCGAGTCAAGAGCCCAGTCTCAGTGTTGGCATTGGGGCATTAGAAACAAGCAGAAGCTGAGAGACTCTGCAGTAGCTAAGGTTCCGATTTGTTTTGTTGTTGTTATTTTTGCCTACCGAGAGAGAAAGAAGAAGGTTGTGATAGCGTTGAACGTTAGCTTTACCAGAGAGAGAGAGGCAGGAGTTGGTTTCCCACCAAGAGAGAAGAGAGAGAGAGAGGCATCTGCATCATGGCGGCGACCCTGTGCCAGGTGATGGGCTTTGTGCTGAGCCTGCTGGGGGTGGGTGGGATTATAGCCGCCACTGGGATGGACCAGTGGGCGACCGAGGACCTGTACGACAATCCTGTGACCGCCATCTTCTCCTACTCAGGACTCTGGAGATCGTGCGTCCGGCAGAGCTCCGGATTCACAGAGTGCCGACCCTACTTCACCATCCTGGGGCTACCAGGTACGTACACTATAACAAATATGCCTGATAAAGGTTGAGTGAGACCAAAACGTTGGTGACTTGGATCCATTAAATGGTTTGCATGAAGATCACTGACGAGTTTTCCTTATTTTTAAACATTCACCATTGCCAACCTTACTTCCTGGGGCTACCAGGTACGACGAACGCCATTGTCCTCATACAGTGGCAGCAGCCTCTACTCTACACAGTGGTGACCAGAGCAACAAGTTGACATGACCCAAGCTCTTTGACTCAACATGTAATAATAGTAACTTGTTTGATTTACTGTGATAGTTTAGTTTAGTTTAGTGATAGTTTAGTTTAGTCAGTTACTATGGATCCAGTTCAATAGTTCATTGAATGCAACTGACTAAAGTAAGTTGGACAAATTCCCATTTTATTACACATAAAGCCAAGAAAGTCAGGAAACGTAGGACATTAGTTTATGCTAGGTTCATTTCCACGATGTATGAATAGATGGTAATATTGATGGATTAGTAAAAGTCACACCACTTTGGGGATAGACTCAGAATCACAATTGAGAAGAAGGTCAATATTGTAGTGTGGTGATTGGGAAATATCTAAATAGTTTGGATTTTTGTTCCCTGAGAACCACATATAAAAATAAGGTCAGGCGAGGCACACCCTTCGTTAGTTACGAAAAGCGCGGAAACTCTTACTGAAAATACAACCGTTGCCCGAAACTGTGACAGCAACTCACGAAAATGTTTTGCATACACCTGATAAGGTTCGTTCCCTGTTCAAGAGTACATAGTGATAAAAACCAGATGATAGACAGCCATTTCATGACTTCATTTACATCACGAAGCCAAGGAGGCGTTTGACATCGAACAAAAAGGGAACTTAAAATGGCCGCCACAAAGATTATTTTATCGGCTTTATGCTGGGTGCATTGGGTCAGTTTTTGATATCTGCTGCCACAGCCATGTAGGGTTTACAGAACCATCATTTCTCAGTTGTAACATCTCCGTTGAGCTTTGTATGTCGAGTACACCTCAAAGGTGTGGCTCTGTCTAAAAAAATATATTACATTTGTTTATACTGTATAAGTACACATTAATTAGTGGAATAAAACAAACATTTGTTTCCTTTCACTTGACTTTGAAACAAACCATTTTGAGCATTTCTAATCTAGTTTCTGCAGCAGTGTTTGATCTTTAAGAGTGCGTGTTAAAAGCAGGAAGTGAGATTATCTTCCTGGGGAAACAAAATATAGTTTAGTAAGGTGGGTCATTTTAAAGAATAGTGTTCAAGGCCATGATCAATAAAAGGTCAAGTTTGTTTTTGTCTCACAAAATCTAGTTTTGTTGATTTAAACAACTTTACTAGATCAGTTCAATCTTTTTTTTTTTTAAACAACCTAGAGTTGATAGACGCACCAGAGATATTTGTTTTACTGCGTTTTAATCCACCACATCCGTCGATCAAATGAAATCAAATTTATTTATATGGCCCTTCGTACATCAGCTGATATCTCAAAGTGCTGTACAGAAACCCAGCCTAAAACCCCAAACAGCAAGCAATGCAGGTGTAGAAGCACGGTGGCTAGGAAAAACTCCCTAGAAAGGCCAAAACCTAGGAAGAAACCTAGAGAGGAACCAGGCTATGAGGGTTGGCCAGTTCTCTTCTGGCTGTGCCGGGTGGAGATTATAACAGAACATGGCCACGATGTTCAAATGTTCATAAATGACCAGCATGGTCAAATAATAATAATCACAGTAGTTGTCGAGGGTGCAGCAAGTCAGCACCTCAGGAGTAAATGTCAGTTGGCTTTTCATAGCCGATCATTAAGAGTATCTCTATCGCTCCTGCGGTTTCTAGAGAGTTGAAAACAGCAGGTCTGGGACAGGTAGCACATCCGGTGAACAGATCAGGGTTCCATAGCCGCAGGCATCTGCAGTGGAATGTGGCAGAGCTACAGCCCTGTTTGTCAGAGATATCCCGGAAAATCGGTCTTCTCATGAAAATGTCTGTGGCTGTCACGGCTGTTGAAGGATGAGGACCAATGTGCAGCGTGGTGAGCGTACATTTTCTTTATTAACTCAAAATGACGCCAAACAAAAGAATAAACACTACAAAACCAAACCGTGAAGCTCAAAGGCTATGTGCCCTAAATAAAGTCAACTTCCCACAATGAACGGTGGGGAAAAAAGCTACCTAAGTATGGTTCCGAATCAGAAACAACGATAGACAGCTGTCCCTGATTGAGAACCATACCCGGCCAAAACATAGAAATAGAAAATCATAGAAACACAAAACAGAATGCCCACCACAACTCACACCCTGACCAAACCAAAATAGAGACATAAAAAGGATCTCTAAGGTCAGGGCGTGACAGTAGCGTCCGAACGGTTTGGCCTAACAACTAATATGACCCCACTATGGAAAGAGGAGACTCTCACGAACACGATGGTGTTCTACAACCCCCACAAGTGTCGTGGGACTTGTCTGAAGGTAACCCGTTACTGGTTTTAAAAAATGTATGGAAGCATGGAAGTAGTTTTGTGCCAGTCCGCACATTTTTTGGGGGGTCAAATATGTGTCCAAAAAACCTAACATTTTTCCTGAGCTTTTTTATATCTCCTAGATATAGGACAGACACTTCCAAACCATATTACTTATGATTTATTTTTTGAATGTCTGTTTTGCAATTTATGAATGTGTTATTTAATACGTTTTTATGGGCTATAGCAGTAAAGGCCAAACTCTATATTTAATCAGAAAATTATATATATTTTTAAATTGAGACCTAAAGGGGTCCAAAAATTCAAAACCAAATAGCTAAATGACCTTCCTAAAATAATTCAAAATGTTAGCTTAGTAGACCCCCCCCCCCCCCCCCCCACACACACACAAAAAAAGACTTAGACTTTTACGGGTTAAATAATTTTATACAACTACATTCAAGAGCAGGGAGTGAGATTATCTTCTGGGCACAAAATGTAGTTAAGTGGCCCCTCAAAACAGCAGTACTATAGGGCCTAATCAATACAACAAACAGGAGTACTATAGGGCCTAATCAATACAACAAACAGCAGTACTATAGGGCCTAATCAATACAACAAACAGTAGTACTATAAGGCCTAATCAATACAACAAACAGGAGTACTATAGGGCCTAATCAATACAACAAACAGGAGTACTATAGGGCCTAATCAATACAACAAACAGGAGTACTATAGGGCCTAATCAATACAACAAACAGGAAAACTATAGGGCCTAATCAATACTATAGGGCCTAATCAATGGTTTGACCTGTAGACTAGTTTATCTGACTATATGTTTTGGTTTGACCTGTAGACTAGTTTATCTGACTATATGTTTTGGTTTGACCTGTAGACTAGTCTATCTGACTGTGTGTTTTGGTTTGACCTGTAGACTAATTTATCTGACTGTGTGTTTTGGTTTGACCTGTAGACTAGTTTATCTGACTATATGTTTTGGTTTGACCTGTAGACTAGTTTATCTGACTATATGTTTTGGTTTGACCTGTAGACTAGTCTATCTGACTGTGTGTTTTGGTTTGACCTGTAGGCTAGTTTATCTGACTGTGTGTTTTGGTTTGACCTGTAGACTAGTTTATCTGACTGTGTGTTTTGGTTTGACCTGCAGACTAGTCTATCTGACTGTGTGTTTTGGTTTGACCTGTAGACTCATTTATCTGACTGTGTGTTTTGGTTTGACCTGTAGACTAGTCTATCTGTGTGTTTTGGTTTGACCTGTAGACTAATTTATCTGACTGTGTGTTTTGGTTTGACCTGTAGACTAGTTTATCTGACTATATGTTTTGGTTTGACCTGTAGACTAATTTATCTGACTATATGTTTTGGTTTGACCTGTAGACTAGTTTATCTGACTATATGTTTTGGTTTGACCTGTAGACTAGTTTATCTGACTATATGTTTTGGTTTGACCTGTAGACTAGTCTATCTGACTGTGTGTTTTGGTTTGACCTGTAGACTAGTTTATCTGACTGTGTGTTTTGGTTTGACCTGTAGACTAGTCTATCTGACTGTGTGTTTTGGTTTGACCTGTAGACTAATTTATCTGACTGTGTGTTTTGGTTTGACCTGTAGACTAGTCTATCTGTGTGTTTTGGTTTGACCTGTAGACTAATTTATCTGACTGTGTGTTTTGGTTTGACCTGTAGACTAGTTTATCTGACTATATGTTTTGGTTTGACCTGTAGACTAGTTTATCTGACTATATGTTTTGGTTTGACCTGTAGACTAGTCTATCTGACTGCGTGTTTTGGTTTGACCTGTAGACTAGTTTATCTGACTGTGTGTTTTGGTTTGACCTGTAGACTAGTCTATCTGACTGTGTGTTTTGGTTTGACCTGTAAACTAGTTTATCAGACTGTGTGTTTTGGTTTGACCTATAGACTAGTCTATCTGTGTGTTTTGGTTTGACCTGTAGACTAGTCTATCTCACTGTGTGTTCTGGTTTGACCTGCAGCTATGCTCCAAGCTGTGCGGGCCCTGATGATAGTGGGGATGGTCCTGGGAGCCATCGGTTGTCTGGTTGCCATCTTTGCCCTCAAGTGTCTGAAGATGGGGAACATGGAGGACAGCGTCAAGGCTACCATGACGTTGACCTCTGGGGTCATGTTTCTGCTCGGAGGTGAGATGATGTTTTGGTATTGATGTTCATAACTGACAAGCAAAATAATTCTGATTCAAATTTGGGTTTAAAGCCAAAAAGACACATTTATGTGATCTGAAAATGACAATGTAATTTCCATCCTCCTAGGTGTTTGTGGCATTGCTGGAGTTTCGGTCTTTGCCAACCTAATCGTTAGCAGCTTCCGGTTCACCACCTATGCAGGTGGTGGATATGGAGGAGAAGGAGTACTGGGGGGAGGATTAGGAGGAATGGGAGGATCTCTCACTCCCAGGTACATTAAAGCCCTCATACAGTCTTTTATTCATTATTTTAATTGTCACTGTAGTCTAATAAATCAGTGTGTTTTTTATTTTAATTGAAATAGAGTAACTCCAAGTATATATTTGTATAATTTGTGTAATTGAAAACGCTCGGTCTAAACATGTGGGCGTGTCAATGCAAATGTCAATATATTTACGTACACAGCCCTGATTGGTGGATAGGATCGTATAGACTCTAGAGCCTACCCAGGTTACCTCTTTAAAGTAGGAGGATACATATGCAAATAAAAGATGACTGGTCATTGGTCAAAATAATCAGATCAGATTGTGATGTCATAATCTGGGCCAAAAATTCCAGGCATTATATTTCAAACAGCTCTTACAGAATTTTGGGGGTTATTTTTGACCTCATAGTGTGGAAATACCATCAAACAAATAGGAAAATCAAGTTTTTTTTAACTGCACTGGCCCTTTTACTTACAATATGAGGATTCACTTTTGTTAAGTCCCAAATGGCACCCTATTCCATATATAGTGCACTACTATTGACCAGAGCCTTATGGGATAAAATATGGCATTTGTTTCTATTAGTGGACATGAACAAGTGGTATAAAATGAATATGTGGGTCCTGGTCAAAAGTAGTACACTATGTAGGGAAGAGTGTGGCATTTGGGTGGCAAGCCTTGGTACATAAGCTGGTATCTATTATAAAGTGATGATGCCAATTTGTAATTGTTTTAACGTGTCAATGTATCTCTTTGGTTTCTCAGGTACACCTTTGGCTCCGCCCTCTTTGTGGGGTGGATAGGCGGAGCCGTGCTGGTCGTGGGAGGGGTTATGATGTGTATGGCCTGTCGGGGGATGGTTCCACCAGAGGAGAAGAGACAAAAGTAAGTTTCATTTTTCTCCACCATATCATGAGTCAGAGAAACATGCTCATTCCCTCAATAAAATGACATCATTCTCAAGAAAAAAAAACATACAAGAACTTTCAAATCATGAAACACATGCCTCATACACGGCTTATAAATTAAAGTTATAGTGTGACCAAACTTTCAAGTAATTCCTGAATATTCCCGTGTTATTCTTAATCCATAATCATTTTGTTTTCTTTCTACCTCAGTTATGGGATGGCCTACAAGCCTGCTTCCCAACACACAACAGTTTACAAAGCTAACACCAGACCCAGAACGGCCTATGACGATTCTTTCAGAGCCCAGAGTATGGATGGAAGACAATCCAACCAGCAATATGTGTGAAGAATAGAATATTATGTACCGTTAGGTTTTAGAGGTTCTCTGAAAACTAAGCAAAACTGTTTTAATGTATCAATGCCAATCTCATGTAGCTCTGAGGGACTTAGAAGATTTCATAGAGGGTTGCTATAGAGGTTGCTATAGAAGTTGCTATAGAGGTTGCTATAGAGGGTTGCTATAGAGGGTTGCTATAGAGGATATCCTTCATAGAGGGTTACGTTGAAGGAAAACCTTTTCAGGTTTGATTAGTTATTTTTGTACTTGGAGCTCTCTTATATTTTATGTTTTTGTTATTCTGCATTTAAGGGGACAATATTGTAATTATCTAATGCATCTGTATTAAAAGTCAATCAAATTTCCAGAACTTCATGTTTGTTTTTTTATTTTCAAACGCAGCATAAAATATATAAACAAGGTTAATGAACAATCCATTTCTTCACACATTGATTTGAGAAATATTAAATTATTTATTCATTATTTATTCAGTGCAAATAGTGGGAAATATGTTATAAATATGAATATTGGTAATTTTCTTTAAAATGAGAAAATAAAAAATATATATTAACAGTAGCTATATCAAAATCATTTAAATAAAACAAACAGTATAAACTCCCTACAGCGCCAGAAAGTATTCCCCACTTTTGCTTTTTCCACATTTTGTTTTTTTACAGCCTGCATTTAAAATGGATTAAATTGATATATATTGCATTTAAAATTGATTAAATTGATATATGTGTCACTGGCCTACACACACACACACAATATCCCATATTGTCAAAGTGGAATTAAGTTTTTAGACGTTTTTACAGATTCATTAAAAATGAAAAGCTCAAACTGTCAATAACTATTGAACCCCTTTGTTATGGAAAGCCTAAATAGGTTCAGTAGTAAGAATGTGCTTAACAAGTCACAAAATTAGCTGCATGGACTCACTCTGTGCAATAATAGTGTTTATCATGATTTTTGAATGACTACCTTATCTCTGTACTCAACACACATACAGATAATTGTACGGTCCCTCAGTCGAGCAGTGAATTTAAAACACAGATTCAACCACAAAGACTAGGGACGTTTTCTAATGCCTCGCAAAGAAGGTTACCTATTGGTAATTTAAAAAAAAAAGAAGCAGACATTGAATATCCCTTTGAGCATAGTGAAGTTATTAATTCCATTTTGGATGGTGTATCAATACACCCAGTCACTACAAAGATACAGGCGACTTTCCCAACTCAGTTGCCGGAGAGGAAGGAAACCGCTCAAGGATTTCACCATGAGGCCAATGGTGACTTTAAAACAATTCCAGAGGAAAGAAGGAGGCCTGTATCGAATAAAAAAATATTCCAAAACCTGCATTGTGTTTTCACTATTATTGCACACATTGTTCATGCAACGTATTATGTGACTCCTGAACTTATTTAGGCTCGCCATAACTTTCTGAAGGCACTATATCTCCTGATTATTAAAAAAAACAAGTCATTACCACATTCAAAGTACCAACATAGTTCGAGTCCTACCAAGAAAGTCCCTATATATACACGGAACAAAAACTATAAACGCAACATGCACCCTTTTCCAACTGTTACTGAGTTACAGTTCATATAAGGAAATCAGTCAATTGAAAAAAAAAATCATTACGCCCTAATCTATGGATTTCAAATGACTGGGTACCCCACAAAAGGTCTTTATTACTGATAGAAATCTGTCCGGGTGGCTAGTCTCAGACAATCCTGTAGGTGAAGAAGCCTGATGTGGAGGTCCTGGGCTGGCGTGGTTACACGTGGTCTGCGGTTGTGAGACCAGTTGGACGTTCTGCCAAATAATCTAAAACAACGTTGGAGGTGGCTTATGGTAGAGAAATGAACATTCAATTCTCTGGTAACATCTTTGGTGGACATTCCTGCAGTCAGCATGCCAATTGCATGCTCCCTGAAAACTTGAGACATCTGTGGCATTGTGTTGTGTGACAAAACTGCACATTTTAGGAGTGGCCTTTTATTGTCCCCAGCACAAGGTGCACCTGTGTAACGATCATGCTGTTTAATCAGCTTCTTGATATGCCACACCTGTCAGGTGGATAGATTATCTTGGCAAAGGAGAAATGCTCGCTAACAGGGATAAACAAATTCGTGCCAAAAATTTGATAGAAATACACTTTTTTAGAGAAATATGCTTTTTGTGCGTATGGAACATTTCTGGAATATTTTATTTCAGCTCATGACACATGGGACCAACACTTTACATGTTGGGTTTCTATTTTTGCTGAGTATAGTTTGATCCTGGAAAATTGAATAAAACTGAAAGGCTATTTATTCTGTTATTGTTTTATAACTGGTATTACACGCCAGCTCCTCATCACGTTGGAATGGATCTTCTGTTATTGTTTTATAACTGGTATTACACGCCAGCTCCTCATCACGTTGGAATGGATCTTCTGTTATTGTTTTATAACTGGTATTACACGCCAGCTCCTCATCACGATGGAATGGATCTTCTGTTATTGTTTTATAACTGGTATAACACGCCAGCTCCTCATCACGTTGGAATGGATCTTCTGTTATTGTTTTATAACTGGTATTACACGCCAGCTCCTCATCAAGTTGTAATGGATCTTCTGTTATTGTTTTATAACTGGTATTACACGCCAGCGCCTCATCACGTTGGAATGGATCTTCTGTTAATAGTTTTAAAACTGGAAAAGAGTCATTCATATATCACATAGGCCCATTGAAAATAGATTTCCATCTCAAAAAGGCACTCATCTGGATAAATAAAGGATACATAGCACAAAATAAAATAAAAAAAAACAGGAAAAGTGCATTAAAGCCCTCCTGCTCTGCTGGTTGAGGAGCTCCACACGCTGGTTCCTGAGGTTCCTCCCAGGCCCACCTCGGTGCTCCCTCGCCCACCTAGGGACTGAGACTGGCCCCCTACCGGCAGAGACAGGAGCTCCTCGATGGACGACAGTTCTAGGTCGCTCTCCTCATCCGATAACTAGGACAAAATGGAACATGTAGGAATGTTGAATCACTCGTGTAGGTATCACACAAAGAAAAAGAAACAGGCCCATGCTATATAAGTATTGAGAGAGAAAATATACAATAAAAGTGTATTGATACATAGAGAGACATTATAAAAGGCTCATACATGCTTAAAAAAAATTATAAAGAACTACAACCTTAAGTAAAGTGTTAGAGTATACAGTGCCTTCAGAAAGTATTCATACCCCTTGACTTATTCTACATGTTGTTGTGTTACAGCCTAAATTCAAAATGGATTAAATTGATATATATATATATTTTTTTTCACCCATCTACACACAATACCCCATAATGACAAAGTGAAAACATGTTTTTAGAAATGTTAGCAAATATATTAAAAATGAAATACAGAAATATCAAATTCACATAAGTATTCACACACAAGTCAATACTTTGTAGAAGCACCTTTGGCAGCAATCTAGAGCTGTCAGGCGTTCTAGGTAAAAGGCGCTGCATGGCCAATCCGATGTCTGCATTTGCCGTGCAGCATTTCCGGTGATACGGCCTCCGCAGAAGTCAGGGCATTCATAATTATTGTACTTTGCAGAGCAGCGCAAAGCTGTTGTGAAGGAAGTTCTCAAGGAAGTGAGTTTGTGTTTATACAGGATGTACCACCCCCTCCTACCGTCAACCAATTATGTCATTGCGGAGCTATACGTAGCCCTCCACATTGTTACAAAATTTGGGAGGTGCACGGCGATGCGGTACAGAGCTAAATTTGGCCTCTGCATCCCTCCGGAGGCTCCGCAATTGGTTCAGTATTACTTTAGTGCCTTGTTGCAAACACGATGCAACAAGGCACTATTCTGTACAGGCTTCCTCTGTAATTGTTTTAAAGTCACCATTGGCCTCGTGGTGAAATCCTTGAGCGGTTTCCTTCCTCTCCTGCAACTGAGTTAGGAAGGATGCCTGTATCTTTGTAGTGACTGGGTGTATTGATACACCATCCAAAGTGAAATTAATAACTTCACCATGCTCAAAGGGATATTCAATGTCTGTTTTTTTTGTTTACCCATCTACCAATATATGTCCTTTGCAAGGAATTGGAAAACCTCCCTGCTGTTTGAAATTCACTGCTTGACTGAGGGACTGTACAGTTAATTGTATGTGTGGGGTACAGAGATGAGGTAGTTATTCAAAAATCATGTTAAACACTACTATTGCACACAGAGCGAGTCCATGCAACTTATGTGACTTGTTAAGCAAATTTTTACTCCTGAACTACAGTATGTAGGCTTGCCATAACAAAGGGGTTGAATAATTACTGACTCAAGACAATTCAGCTTTTGCATTTTTAATTTGTAAATAAAAAAATAAAAAAACATAGTTCTACTTTGACATTATGGGGTTTTGTGTCTAGGCCAGTGACAAAAAAATAAAAATGTGTCCATTTACAATCCAGACTGTAACACAACAAAAATGTGGAAAAAGTCAGCGAGTGCGAATACTTTCTGAAAGCGCTGTATTTGTTACCTGTAGGGTTTTTAACGCTGTCCTGGGTTTGGGTTTGGGTAAGACTTTGGCTGCTGCTGGTGGCACCACCACTCTGGTTCCTCCTACTGGCTTGTTCATTGGAGAACTCAACTGTCTCTCCAAGCTTCTGGTCAGCGTTTTAACTACAGACCCAGACAACACAAAACAAGGGACCCAGCTGAAATAATCCTGATACTTCTTCAATACTCATTCATCAAAAACATAAAATTAGAGCCCTGGGCAAGATGAAAACTTACTGTATAGCAATGAAATGACAATACAATTTGTAGAACTGTAAGATTTACATAATGAGATGATACGTTTTGGATTCATGGTAGATTGGCCCTTATTGTGGGCTAAAACAGATTCAAATAAACAAACCAGTCTGATCTCCACGGTGAGTTGTTAGACTTGTAGGCCCTTCTGAGAGCTCTGTGTCTGTCCCAGACCAGTCCTCCCCCTGGGTAGAACCAGACATTGGGTACATCTGCCTTGGGCTGGATCCAGACTGCACCACCCTCACAGAGGGGCCAGACCTACTGCCAGGGCTGGTGACAGAGACACCAGACCTACTGCCAGGGCTGGTGACAGAGGGAAAGTCTTCTCCTGATGCCTCATCCTCAGAACTGAAGGGAGGGGTGCTGAAAGAGGAAGACATGTTTCTGACTTTAACGCGCATTTAAAGAGAAGTGGGAAATGTATACAGTGGGGAGAACAAGTATTTGATACACTGCCGATTTTGCAGGTTTTCCTACTTACAAAGCATGTAGAGGTCTGTAATTTTTTATCATAGGTACACTTCAACTGTGAGAGACGGAATCTAAAACAAAAATTCAGAAAATCACATTGTATGATTTTTAAGTAATTCATTTGCATTTTATTGCATGACATAAGTATTTGATCACCTACCAACCAGTAAGAATTCCGGCTCTCACAGACCTGTTAGTTTTTCTTTAAGAAGCCCTCCTGTTCTCCACTCATTACCTGTATTAACTGCACCTGCTTGAACTCGTTACCTGTATAAAAGACACCTGTCCACACACTCAAACAGACTCCAACCTCTCCACAATGGCCAAGACCAGAGAGCTGTGTAAGGACATCAGGGATGAAATTGTAGACCTGCACAAGGCTGGGATGGGCTACAGGACAATAGGCAAGCAGCTTGGTGAGAAGGCAACAACTGTTGGCGCAATTATTAGAAAATGGAAGAAGTTCAAGATGACGGTCAATTACCCTCGGTCTGGGGCTCCATGCAAGATCTCACCTCGTGGGGCATCAATGATCATGAGGAAGGTGAGGGATCAGCCCAGAACTCCACGGCAGGACCTGGTCAATGACCTGAAGAGAGCTGGGACCACAGTCTCAAAGAAAACCATTTGTAACACAATACGCCGTCATGGATTAAAATCCTGCAGTGCACGCAAGGTCCCCCTGCTCAAGCCAGCGCATATCCAGGCCCGTCTGAAGTTTGCCAATGACCATCTGGATGATCCAGAGGAGGAATGGGAGAAGGTCATGTGGTCTGATGAGACAAAAATAGAGCTTTTTGGTCTAAACTCCACTCGCCGTGTTTGGAGGAAGAAGAAGGATGAGTACAACCCCAAGAACACCATCCCAACCATGAAGCATGGAGGTGGAAACATCATTCTTTGGGGATGCTTTTCTGTAAAGGGGACAGGACGACTGCACCGTATTGAGGGGAGGATGGATGGGGTCATGTATCGCGAGATCTTGGCCAACAACCTCCTTCCCTCAGTAAGAGCATTGAAGATGGGTCGTGGCTGGGTCTTCCAGCATGACAACAACCCGAAACACACAGCCAGGGAAACTAAGGAGTGGCTCCGTAAGAAGCATCTCAAGGTCCTGGAGTGGCCTAGCCAGTCTCCAGACCTGAACCCAATAGAAAATCTTTGGAGGGAGCTGAAAGTCCGTATTGCCCAGCGACAGCCCCGAAACCTGAAGGATCTGGAGAAGGTCTGTATGGAGGAGTGGGCCAAAATCCCTGCTGCAGTGTGTGCAAACCTGGTCAAGAACTACAGAAAACGTATGATCTCTGTAATTGCAAACAAAGGTTTCTGTACCAAATATTAAGTTCTGCTTCTCTGATGTATCAAATACTTATGTCATGCAATAAAATGCAAAATAATTACTTAAAAATCATACAATGTGATTTTCTGGATTTTTGTTTTAGATTCCGTCTCTCACAGTTGAAGTGTACCTATGATAAAAATGACAGACCTCTACATGCTTTGTAAGTAGGAAAACCTGCAAAATCGGCAGTGTATCAAATACTTGTTCTCCCCACTGTATATATATATATATATATATATTTTTTTACATAAAACATTAAAACAGACACAATTATAAAAACGAAACCTATTCAAAACACATTCTTACAAAAAAAATCCCAAGCTAGGGAGAGGTGCTGAAAGAGAAATACATATTTGTCATTAATTACACACACTTATAGAGGGGTCACGCTCCTCAGGGAGGTTAAAGTAAGGACAATACAGTACGTTACAAAACAGTACAGGAGAGGACAGGAGAAGAGTGGGGTATGTTCAGTAGATACTGTAAACATGGCAGTGGGGTATGTTCAGTAGATACTGTAAACATGGCAGCGGGGTACGCTCAGTAGATACTGTAAACACGGCAGTGGGGTATGTTCAGTAGATACTGTAAACACGGCAGTGGGGTATGTTCAGTAGATACTGTAAACATGGCAGTGGGGTATGTTCAGTAGATACTGTAAACATGGCAGTGGGGTACGTTCAGTAGATACTGTAAACATGGCAGTGGGGTATGTTCAGTAGATACTGTGGGCATGGCAGTGGGGTATGTTCAGTAGATACTGTAAACATGGCAGTGGGGTATGTTCAGTAGATACTGTAAACATGGCAGTGGGGTATGTTCAGTAGATACTGTAAACATGGCAGTGGGGTACGTTCAGAAGATACTGTAAACATGGCAGTGGGGTACGTTCAGTAGATACTGTAAACATGGCAGTGGGGTACGTTCAGTAGATACTGTAAACATGGCAGTGGGGTATGTTCAGTAGATACTGTAAACATGGCAGTGGGGTATGTTCAGTAGATACTGTAAACATGGCAGTGGGGTACGTTCAGTACATACTCTACCGTTCAAAAGTTTGGGGTCACTTAGAAATGTCCTTGTTTTTGAAAGAAAAGCACATTTTTCGTCCATTGAAATAACATCAAATTGATCAGAAATAAAGTGTAGTCATTGTTAATGTTGTAAATGACTATTGTAGCTGGAAACGGCTGATTTTTTAATGGAATATCTACATAGGCGTGCAGAGGCCCATTATCAGCAAACATCACTCCTGTGTTCCAATGGCACGTTGTGTTAGATAATCCAAGTTCATCATTTTAAAAGGCTAATTGATCATTAGAAAACCCTTTTGCAATTATGTTAGCACAGCTGAAAACTGTTGTCCTAATTAAAGAAGCAATACAACTGGCCTCTTTAAGACAAGTTGAATATCTGGAGCATCAGCATTTGTGGGTTCGATTACAGGCTCAAAATTGCCAGAAACTAAGAACTTTCTTCTGAAACTCGTCAGTCTATTCTTGTTCTGAGTAATGAAGGCTATTCCAAGAGAGAAATTGCCAAGAAACTGAAGATCTCGTACAACGCTGTGCACTACTCCCTTCACAGAACAGCGCAAACTGGCTCTAACTAGAATAGAAAGAGGAGTGGGAGGCCCCGGTGCACAACTGAGCAAGAGGACAAGTACATTAGAGTTACACACTAGTTTGAGAAACAGACGCCTAACAAGTCCTCAACTGGCAGCTTCATTAAATAGTGCCCGCAAAACACCAGTCTCAACGTCAACAGTGAAGAGGCGACTCCGGGATGCTGGCCTTCTAGGCAGAGTTGCAAAGAAAAAGGACATTTCTAAGTGACCCCAAACTTTTGAACGGTAGTGTACATGGCAGTGGGGTACGTTCAGTAAATGTAAATACTCTGGGCACGGCAGTGGGGTACGTTCAGTAGATACTGTGGGCACGGCGGTGGGGTACGTTCAGTAGATACTGTGGGCACGGCGGTGGGGTACGTTCAGTAGATACTGTAAACATGGCAGTGGGTTACGTTCAGTAGATACTCTGGGCACGGCAGTGGGGTACGTTCAGTAGATACTGTGGGCATGGCGGTGGGGTACGTTCAGTAGATACTGTGGGCACGGCAGTGGGGTACATTCAGTAGATACTGTGGGCACGACAGTGGGGTATGTTCAGTAGATACTGTGGGCACGGCAGTGGGGTACGTTCAGTAGATACTGTAAACATGGCAGTGGGGTATGTTCAGTAGATACTGTAAACATGGCGGTGGGGTATGTTCAGTAGATACTGTGGGCACGGCAGTGGGGTACGTTCAGTAGATACTGTGGGCACGGCAGTGGGGTACGTTCAGTAGATACTGTGGGCACGGCGGTGGGGTACGTTCAGTAGATACTGTAAACATGGCAGTGGGGTAGGTTCAGTAGATACTGTAAACATGGCAGAGGGGTACGTTCAGTAGATACTGTAAACATGGCAGAGGGGTACGTTCAGTAGATACTGTAAACATGGCAGTGGGGTACGTTCAGTAGATACTGTAAACATGGCAGAGGGGTACGTTCAGTAGATACTGTAAACATGGCAGAGGGGTACGTTCAGTAGATACTGTGGGCACGACAGTGGGGTACGTTCAGTAGATACTGTGGGCACGGCGGTGGGGTACGTTCAGTAGATACTGTGGGCACGGCGGTGGGGTACGTTCAGTAGATACTGTGGGCACGGCGGTGGGGTATGTTCAGTAGATACTGTGGGCACGGCGGTGGGGTACGTTCAGTAGATACTGTGGGCACGGCGGTGGGGTATGTTCAGTAGATACTGTAAACATGGCAGTGGGGTACGTTCAGTAGATACTGTAAACATGGCAGTGGGGTACGTTCAGTAGATACTGTGGGTACGGCAGTGGGGTACGTTCAGTAGATACTGTGGGCATGGCAGTGGGGTACGTTCAGTAGATACTGTGGGCATGGCAGTGGGGTACGTTCAGTAGATACTGTAAACATGACAGTGGGGTACGTTCAGTAGATACTGTAAACATGGCAGTGGGGTACGTTCAGTAGATACTGTAAACATGGCAGTGGGGTACGTTCAGTAGATACTGTGGGCACGGCAGTGGGGTACGTTCAGTAGATACTGTGGGCATGGCAGTGGGGTACGTTCAGTAGATACTGTGGGCATGGCAGTGGGGTACGTTCAGTAGATACTGTAAACATGGCAGTGGGGTACGTTCAGTAGATACTGTGGGCACGGCGGTGGGGTACGTTCAGTAGATACTGTGGGCACGGCAGTGGGGTACGTTCAGTAGATACTGTGGGCACGGCAGTGGGGTATGTTCAGTAGATACTGTAAACATAGCAGTGGGGTACGTTCAGTAGATACTGTGGGCATGGCGGTGGGGTACGTTCAGTAGATACTGTGGGCACGGCAGTGGGGTACGTTCAATAGATACTGTAAACATGGCAGTGGGGTATGTTCAGTAGATACTGTAAACATAGCAGTGGGGTACGTTCAGTAGATACTGTGGGCACGGCAGTGGGGTACGTTCAGTAGATACTGTGGGCACGGCAGTGGGGTACGTTCAGTAGATACTGTAAACATGGCAGTGGGGTACGTTCAGAAGATACTGTAAACATGGCAGTGGGGTACGTTCAGTAGATACTGTAAACATGGCAGTGGGGTACGTTCAGAAGATACTGTAAACATGGCAGTGGGGTACGTTCAGTAGATACTGTAAACATGGCGGTGGGGTACGTTCAGTAGATACTGTGGGCACGGCAGTGGGGTACGTTCAGTAGATACTGTGGGCACGGCAGTGGGGTACGTTCAGTAGATACTGTTGGCACGGCAGTGGGGTACGTTCAGTAGATACTATGGGCACGGCAGTGGGGTACGTTCAGTAGATACTGTGGGCACGGCAGTGGGGTACGTTCAGTAGATACTGTGGGCACGGCAGTGGGGTACGTTCAGTAGATACTGTGGGCACGGCAGTGGGGTACGTTCAGTAGATACTGTGGGCATACCTGTTCTTTTTTCTATGAGTGCTTGGTGTCTGTTGAGGTTGTGGAGCCTTCTCTCGCCTCAAGGAGGCTTTCACCTTCACTGGTGTCTGTCTGCTTTTTGGACTCTTCTCCCGGCTAGGACTCCTCTTCTCTAAAGACAAACATGTTAGTGTGCTAAGCAGATCTGGGGGATTTCAGTTTACTTCCTGAATTGAGTAAATTGAAATATAATTGAGGCCAACCCTGGTACTAAGAGCAGGAGTGTGTGTGAAAATGTAGACTGAGTGGCACATCTCCGTGGAGATGAGGCTGTGTTACATGCTTCTTGGACCTGAGGGTTAGGTACAATATGGAGGTGTGTGTTGGTCCTTACTGTGGGACTGAGACGTGGTACTGGGTATGGTAGCCTGTCTGGGTAAAGTAGGTACGGTGGTTCCCTGGCTCCTCTGCAGGGCGTGCACCCTGCGCGTCAGCTCTCTGGCCAGGCTCTCTCTGAGCTCCAGGAGGTCTGCTTTCTGTTTGGACATCTGATGTCGCTGACCAGATACCAACGCGCTCAGGCTCTTAAAGGACTTCTTGGATATACCCTTGGTTCCCTAGAATGTAACATAAAGGATTTTAGATATAGATCACTTCTCCCATTAGGCATTTGTTATAATAAAATGACAGATTTTGACTTCAGTTAGAGAGAATACTGTCTTGAATATATGGATTTCCGTGCATGTAGGGTGTTCACCCATAAAATGGTTATTCAATTAAATGTTCATGAAATATGTTCATTCAATAGAGAATTAAATTAGAAAAACATTAGTTCAACCCGTATGTCTCTACCATATATGGTTCCACGGTTACAGACAATCTACCTCTTGAGAATGTAGCCTGATTAGAGTGAATAGAATGTCCTTATGGGTCAACAGTGGTCGCTGCTCAACAGAACGCTGTCACTGCTCTGTGGGCAGAATGGCCTGGACTTTGAACGTCAACTCACAAGCTAGCTAGTAGCTGCAGGTCAGTGTGTGATAACATGAGCTTTTTCTAAAAGAAATCGGCGGAACACAAACAAAATTGAGCCTATATATATATATATATATACACACACACATACTGAGACAAGGATATCCCTACCGGCCAAACCCTCCCAAACCCGGACGACGCTATGCCAATTGTGCGTCGCCCCACGGAATTCCCGGTTGCGGCTGCGACAGAACCTGGGCGCGAACCCAGAGACTCTGGTGGCGCAGCTAGCACTGCGATGCAGTGCCCTAGACCACTGCGCCACCCGGGAGATTATATATATATATATACACACACACACAGTATATATAAAATTTACAAAGCTAACATAATTCATTTCAATATCTGCCCTCTGACATAAAAATAAAAGATGTATTTCTGAGTCTTTCCCTTTAAATCGCGGTAGAAACGGCCCCTCAACATTGATTGACCAGGATTAGAGAAATAAAATACCACAGATCTACAGATGATAAATGACGACGGTATCAAGTTGATTTTGATTGGTCCAAAGTGCAGAAGCACCTTCTAATGTTACCACCTCCCAATGCAGAAATACGGAAGAGATGTAAACAGTATAGCTTCCGTCCCTCTCCTCGCCCTTACCTGGGCTCGAACCAGGGACCCTCTGCACACATCAACAACTGACACCCACGAAGCATCGTTACCCATCGCTCCATAAACAACTACTTCAAGGTCTCAGAGCGAGTGACGTTACCGATTGAAACGCTATTAGCGCGTACCCCGCTAACTAGCTAGCCATTTCACATCGGTTACAGAAATACAACCAAGAGCTTGACGATCTAAACTAGCAACGGTCACAGCAAACGTATTTAATCAACACTGTTCAGTAAAAGCATACTTAGGTTATAATATTGTAGAGAACAGTCTAATGATTGATTGTATGTAATTCATGATGGCAATAGGCTAAAGAAAATGCCATTTAGACATTTATATTTCACTACATTCCAGAGCACTGAGAGAACACCCTATATGCACCCTATATACACCCTATTCAGTAGTATTCAGACCCCTTGACTTCTTCAACATTTTGTTTACAGCCTTATTCTAAAATTGAACAAATAAAACAAATCCTCAATCTACACACAATAGCCCATAATGACAAAGTGAAAACAGGTTTTTAGAATTTTTTGGGGTCAAAATACAAAACAGAAATACCTTATTTACATAAGTATTCAGACCCTTTGTGAAGAAACTCGAAATTGATCTCAGGTGATTTCTGTTTACATTGATCATCCTTGAGATGTTTCTACAACTTGATTGGAGTCCACCTGTGGTAAATGTAATTGATTGGACATGATTTGGAAAGGAACACCTGTCTATATAAGGTCCCACAGTTGACAGTGTATGTCAGGGCAAAAACCAAGCCATGAGGTCGAAGGAATTGTCCGTAGAGCTCCGAGACAGGATTGTGTCGAGGCACAGATCTGGGGAAGGGTACCAAAAAACATTTGCAGCATTGAAGGTCCCCAAGAACACAGTGGCCTCCATCATTCTGAAATGGAAGAAGACTCTTCCTAGAGCTGGCCGCCCGGCCAAACTGAGCAATCAGGGGTGAAGGGCCTTGGTCAGGGAGGTGACCAAGAAACCGATGGTCACTCTGACAGAGCTGTAGAGTTCCTTTGTTGGGATGGGAGAACCTTCCAGATGACAACCATCTCTGCAGCACTCCACCAATCAAGCCTTTATGGTAGAGTGGCCAGATGGAAGCCACTCCTCAGTAAAAGGCACATGACAGCCCACTTGGAGTTTGTCAAAAGACACCTAAAGCACTCAGACCATGAGAAACAAAATTCTCTGGTCTGATGAAACCAAGATTTAACTCTTTGGTCTGAATGCCAAGCGTCACGCCTGGAGAAAACCTGACACCATCTATGGTGAAGCATATGGTGGTGGCAGCATCATGCTGTGGGGATGTTTTTCAACGGCAGGGACTGGGAAACTAGTCAGGATCGAGGGAAAGATGAACAGAGCAAAGTACAGAGAGATCCTTGATGAAAACCTGCTCCAGAAAGCTCAAGACCTCAAACTGGGGAGAAGGTTCACGTTCCAACAGGAAAATAGCACACAGCCAAGATAAACTCAGGAGTGGCTTCGGGACAAGTCTCTGAATGTCCTTGAGTGGCCCAGCCAGAGCCCGGACTTGAATCCTATTGAACATCTCTGGAGAGACCTGAAAATAGCTGTGCAGCGACGCTCCCCATCCAACCTGACAGAGCTTGAGAGGATCTGCAGAGAAGAATGGGAGAAACTCCCCAAATACAGGTGTGCCAAGCTAGTAGCGTCATACCCAAGAAGATTCGAGACTGTAATCACTGCCAAAGGTGCTTCAACAAAGTCCCGAGTAAAGGGTCTGAATCCTCACGTAAATGTAATTTCAGTTAAAAAATAAAAATAAAAAGTTTTTGCTTTGTCATTATGGGGTATTGTGTGTAGATTGATGAGGGGGGGAAAAACGATTTAATCAATTTTAGAATAAATCTGTAAGGAAACAAAATGTGGAAAAAGTCAAAGGGTCTGAATACTTTCCGAATGCATATTCATTTAACTTGAACTTTGTGACAACTGCTGATTTGATTGACCTGAGTGATTGATTGAATTCAGTGTACGTACCTTTCTAAGGCCCATCTTCTCCAGCCTCTCCTCCAGCGTTTCCTCTAGTATGGCTCTGAACTCCTTCACCAAGGCGGGGTTCCTCCGGAGGGACTCCAACAGTCTCCTCCTGGTCTCACCAGAGTCCTCCAGACCTAGGAGATATCACAGGATGTTGACTGTAATTGTTCTATAAAAAGAAGACTAACAAAAGATACATGATTCATAGTATGATTAATGCATACTTTCTTCCTCCTCTTCTTCCTTCTCCTCCTCCTCCTCTTCCTCCTCCTCCTCTGTGGAGTGTTGGACCGCTTGTTTGATGGCAGTATCTGACAGAAAACCATCACATCAACATAGAAAATATGTTTTATTTGATTGAATATCCAAAACATACAATATACTTGCAGTGAAGCCGCTCAACAACTACGTCACACCAGTCGTCCAACAGACTCCCATTCAGAAGCATCCAGGGTCAATGCCCTGCTCAAGGCCACGTCGACAGATCTCCCACAAGGCCAAAAAACGGGGACCCGAACCCTCCAACATCCCCCCCCCCCCCCCCCCCCCCACCACCCACACAGTTCCCCAAGAGCTGCCTCTCTAGAACATAGTATCTTGAATACAATTCTTGAATACAAACAAGTCTAGAATAAATAAATAGGCCTGTGTTTTGTATTACCTGCCACTGGTCTTCTAGACATCCTGTTGATCTGTAATACAGATGGTAATACAGACCTGATAAAAGCGCTCTCGACCAAGACAACAACTTAACATACTGCCGTAATTATAGACGGACAGCAATCAACAACAACAGCATAGCGTTGGTAGCTATCATACCTTATCCTCCTGAGACCTGATGAGCCGGTCTTTCTGTTGGACCCTGGCAGACAGGGAGGTGACCTGTTGTTCTAGCCCGTGTCGGTCTGACCTGTGTTCTACAGACAGGGCCAGCTGCAGCCTATCATTCTCACTCTGCAGCTGAGGAGGACAACACGTTAGGAGGAGAATACTTTTAGTTTCCGCTATTCAACCCGGCACGCACGCACGCACGCACGCACGCACGCACGCACGCACGCACGCACGCACGCACGCACGCACGCACGCACGCACGCACGCACGCACGCACGCACGCACGCACGCACGCACGCACGCACGCACGCACGCACGCACGCACGCACGCACGCACGCACGCACGCACGCACGCACGCACGCACGCACGCACGCACGCACGCACGCACGCACGCACGCACGCACGCACGCACGCACGCACGCACGCACGCACGCACGCACGCACGCACGCACGCACGCACGCACGCACGCACGCACGCACGCACGCACGCACGCACGCACGCACGCACGCACGCACGCACGCACGCACGCACGCACGCACGCACGCACACACACACACACACACACACACAAATCCAAAGAAGGGGGCACCAAAGCACAGACATGCATCTTACCTCATCTCTCTCCAACATGTGCCTGTTCTGGACCTCTTTAAACCGTTTGTTCCACTCGCGCTTCTGAAGGAGACGGACAGAGATAGAAAAAAGGCCCATGCTAACACCCAACGTGGATTTTAGTTTAAGCTTTGTGTCGATTCTCCTGATTTCATAGCAACATGTCTTAATAGACCACATACTGTCATCTCAGCTGGTGATAGATAGATAGATAGATAGATAGATAGATAGATAGATAGATAGATAGATAGATAGATAGATAGATAGATAGATAGATAGATAGATAGATAGATAGATGGCCAGAAGAGTACTGAGACAGAGTGGTGTGTTCTTCTGTCTTACCTGCTCAGACATCTTCTTCTTCATCATCCTCTTCGCTGCCTCCTCTCTCAGCTGCAGCTCATCGTCCTCTTGATAGGAGCCCAGGTTAGAAACAGTCACTTCTTCTCTGGTCTGGAGCTCCTGCAGTTTCTGTCAAGTGAGTTTTCCCATCTTGTTAAGTCATGAGACAACACAGTAAGTAAAGAAAAACTGAACATATTATTATTATTATTTTCATGTTGGCATTAAGTATTTGTTTTAGAAAAAATACATCAAGGTATTAAACCTTGAGGTATAAAACTGGCATAACTGGTATAAAACTGGCATAACTGGTATAAAACTGGCATAAAACTGGTATAAAACTGGCATAAAACTGGTATAAAACTGGCATAAAACTGGCATAAAACTGGCATAAAACTGGCATCTGCATTTGGGGAAACAGCGTTCGCTTCAGCAGTTCTGTTAATGTTTTTGTTTTTATGATGAAACGATGAGAGGAGCGTCCAGCAACGGTGTGAACATCTTTTATTAAATAGCAGTACACGTTGTGATGTTCTACTGTGGCGTGCGATGATGTCAGAGCGGAGAGAAACAATGTTGGCTTGTAACTCACTTGTTGTTGTAATATCCCAAACGGATGTGACTGTTTCACCATTAAGGATTATAGCTTCAAAGGCCTCAGAAAAATGACTGATACTGGATTGTGTGTAGGCTAGCAGCAGGGTGTGCTTGAGCTTTTGTAGCCTGCTCATTCTTTACACTGTGGCGCCATCTAGTGGCTGGAAAACACCACACCTTCTATTGACTCAACATCACTCATAGCACCACGCCACTAAGCCCCCTGGTTCATGCATGTCCTTTAAAATGGGAATAGGACTCACAGCCTCGATGGAGGAGCTCCTGCTGGCCATATCTCTGAACTCCTGCAGGAACAGTTGCTTCAGGTCCCTCATTTCCTCTTTAAACTTCTTCCTCTCCTCCTCCTTCCAGCTCTCCATCTTCTCTCGCTCCGAGGTCTCTTTCCTTCGCTGATCTTCCAGCTCCTGGTGGTTAAACCCATTGAAGCACTCATGAGAGACACAGCAGTATTGATATAGATCTGGGATGGGAAACTTTGATGGGCGTGGGGGAAACACAACAACAAATATGAAATCATCATGAGTGGTCACACTGGGTCGTGGGTCTGCATGTACCCACATCTATACCCACATATGCAGTCAGTGCCGGTCCTAGCCTTTTGGGGGCATTAAGTTACATTTATTTGAGGACACCACCTCCCCACCTCGTGAGAAAAACATTTTAGCAGGCCCCCCTTTTGACAGCAGAGGGGAGGAATGTTTTAAAGTTATTTTCCTGCAATTCTACACATTTTGTTATGGAGCAGAGAGACATGTTCGCAGTTTTAAAAATTATATCTATGTGAGAGTGACTAACAAAATTAATGGGGGCAACAGGTTGATAATTCGACAATGATTCCTACAAGTTTAGATAGGTAAGTTCGTATAGTCTAAAACATTTTAGCTGACATGGGCTAATTGAGTGACTGTCAGTGGTAATCAGTGCCTGTATTGGAGGGGGAGTACTGTCATGAATCTGCCTGTATTGGAGGGGGAGTACTGTCATGAATCTGCCTGTATTGGAGGGGGAGTACTGTCCTGAATATGCCTGTATTGGAGGGGGAGTACTGCCCTGAATCAGCCTGTATTGGAGGGGGGGTACTGTCCTGAATCTGCCTGTATTGGAGGGGGAGTACTGTCCTGAATCTGCCTGTATTGGAGGGGGAGTACTGTCCTAAATCTGCCTGTATTGGAGGGGGAGTACTGTCCTGAATCTGCCTGTATTGGAGGGGGAGTACTGTCCTGAATCTGCCTGTATTGGAGGGGGAGTACTGTCCTGAATCTGCCTGTATTGGAGGGGGAGTACTGTCCTGAATCTGCCTGTATTGGAGGGGGAGTACTGTCCTGAATCTGCCTGTATTGGAGGGGGAGCACTGTCCTGAATCTGCCTGTATTGGAGGGGGAGCACTGTCCTGAATCTGCCTGTATTGGAGGGGGAGCACTGTCATGAATCTGCCTGTATTGGAGGGGGAGCACTGTCCTGAATCTGCCTGTATTGGAGAGGGAGTACTGTCATGAATCTGCCTGCATTGGAGGGGGAGTACTGTCCTGAATCTGCCTGTATTGGAGGGGGAGCACTGTCCCGAATCTGCCTGTATTGGAGGGGGAGCACTGTCCCGGATCTGCCTGTATTGGAGAGGGAGTACTGTCCTGAATCTGCCTGTATTGGAGGGGGAGTACTGTCCTGAATCTGCCTGTATTGGAGGGGGAGTACTGTCCTGAATCTGCCTGTATTGGAGGGGGAGTACTGTCCTGAATCTGCCTGTATTGGAGGGGGAGTACTGTCCTGAATCTGCCTGTATTGGAGGGGGAGTACTGTCCTGAATCTGCCTGTATTGGAGGGGGAGTACTGTCCTGAATCTGCCTGTATTGGAGGGGGAGTACTGTCCTGAATCTGCCTGTATTGGAGGGGGAGTACTGTCCTGAATCTGCCTGTATTGGAGGGGGAGTACTGTCCTGAATCTGCCTGTATTGGAGGGGGAGTACTGTCCCGAATCTGCCTGTATTGGAGGGGGAGTACTGTCCCGAATCTGCCTGTATTGGAGGGGGAGTACTGTCCCGAATCTGCCTGTATTGGAGGGGGAGTACTGTCCCGAATCTGCCTGTATTGGAGGGGGAGTACTGTCCTGAATCTGCCTGTATTGGAGGGGGAGTACTGTCCTGAATCTGCCTGTATTGGAGGGGGAGTACTGTCCTGAATCTGCCTGTATTGGAGGGGGAGCACTGTCCTGAATCTGCCTGTATTGGAGGGGGAGCACTGTCATGAATCTGCCTGTATTGGAGGGGGAGTACTGTCCTGAATCTGCCTGTATTGGAGGGGGAGTACTGTCCTGAATCTGCCTGTATTGGAGGGGGAGTACTGTCCTGAATCTGCCTGTATTGGAGGGGGAGTACTGTCCTGAATCTGCCTGTATTGGAGGGGGAGTACTGTCCTGAATCTGCCTGTATTGGAGGGGGAGTACTGTCCTGAATCTGCCTGTATTGGAGGGGGAGTACTGTCCTGAATCTGCCTGTATTGGAGGGGGAGTACTGTCCTGAATCGGCCTGTATTGGAGGGGGAGTACTGTCCTGAATCGGCCTGTATTGGAGGGGGAGTACTGTCCTGAATCGGCCTGTATTGGAGGGGGAGTACTGTCCTGAATCGGCCTGTATTGGAGGGGGAGTACTGTCCTGAATCGGCCTGTATTGGAGGGGGAGTACTGTCCTGAATCTGCCTGTATTGGAGGGGGAGTACTGTCCTGAATCTGCCTGTATTGGAGGGGGAGCACTGTCATTAATCTGCCTGTATTGGAGGGGGAGCACTGTCATTAATCTGCCTGTATTGGAGGGGAAGTACTGTCCTGAATCTGCCTGTATTGGAGGGGAAGTACTGTCATGAATCTGCCTGTATTGGAGGGGGAGTACTGTCCTGAACCTGCCTGTATTGGAGGGGGAGTACTGTCATGAATCTGCCTGTATTGGAGGGGGAGTACTGTCACGAATCTGCCTGTATTGGAGGGGGAGTACTGTCCTGAACCTGCCTGTATTGGAGGGTGAGTACTGTCATGAATCTGCCTGTA
Organism: Salvelinus fontinalis; assembly: GCF_029448725.1. Classification (NCBI taxonomy): domain Eukaryota; kingdom Metazoa; phylum Chordata; class Actinopteri; order Salmoniformes; family Salmonidae; genus Salvelinus; species Salvelinus fontinalis. The sequence goes on along the minus strand of NC_074678.1, from coordinate 5,597,073 downwards.
TTGGAGTGGAAGTACTGTCATGAATCTGCCTGTATTGGAGGGGGAGCACTGTCCTGAATCTGCCTGTATTGGAGGGGGAGTGGTTTCACCTCTTTTCTGAGAATATAACCAGCTTCTCAGGCTCCATCTTAGTGTGCTTCATCCTATAGTTAGAGGATTCCTGATATCTCCAGGAGTGATAAGTATAATTGTTGTCTTTATCTGCTGTCTACGACTGTCTTTTTTCTAGCTAGGGCCATCTATATTAAGTGCTTCCTGTCTTCCCTGTAGTCTAGTTGGTGTGTGAACTGCTTCCTGTCTTCCCTGTAGTCTAGTTGGTGTGTGAACTGCTTCCTGTCTTCCCTGTAGTCTAGTTGGTGTGTGAACTGCTTCCTGTCTTCCCTGTAGTCTAGTTGGTGTGTGAACTGCTCCCTGTCTTCCCTGTAGTCTAGTTGGTGTGTGAACTGCTTCCTGTCTTCCCAGTAGTCTAGTTGGTGTGTGAACTGCTTCCTGTCTTCCCTGTAGTCTAGTTGGTGTGTGAACTGCTTCCTGTCTTCCCAGTAGTCTAGTTGGTGTGTGAACTGCTTCCTGTCTTCCCAGTAGTCTAGTTGGTGTGTGAACTGCTTCCTGTCTTCCCTGTAGTCTAGTTGGTGTGTGAACTGTTTCCTGTCTTCCCTGTAGTCTAGTTGGTGTGTGAACTGTTTCCTGTCTCCCCTGTAGTCTACTTGGTGTGAACTGCTCCCTGTCTTCCCAGTAGTCTAGTTGGTGTGTGAACTGTTTCCTGTCTCCCCTGTAGTCTACTTGGTGTGTGAACTGCTTCCTGTCTCCCCTGTAGTCTAGTTGGTGTGTGAACTGTTTCCTGTCTCCCCTGTAGTCTAGTTGGTGTGTGAACTGCTTCCTGTCTTCCCTGTAGTCTACTTGGTGTGTGAACTGTTTCCTGTCTCCCCTGTAGTCTAGTTGGTGTGTGAACTGCTTCCTGTCTCCCCTGTAGTCTACTTGGTGTGTGAACTGCTTCCTGTCTTCCCTGTAGTCTAGTTGGTGTGTGAACTGCTTCCTGTCTTCCCTGTAGTCTAGTTGGTGTGTGAACTGCTTCCTGTCTTCCCTGTAGTCTACTTGGTGTGTGAACTGCTTCCTGTCTTCCCTGTAGTCTAGTTGGTGTGAACTGCTTCCTGTCTTCCCTGTAGTCTAGTTGGTGTGTGAACTGCTTCCTGTCTTCCCTGTAGTCTACTTGGTGTGTGAACTGCTTCCTGTCTTCCCTGTAGTCTACTTGGTGTGTGAACTGCTTCCTGTCTTCCCAGTAGTCTAGTTGGTGTGTGAACTGCTTCCTGTCTTCCCAGTAGTCTAGTTGGTGTGTGAACTGCTTCCTGTCTCCCCTGTAGTCTACTTGGTGTGTGAACTGCTTCCTGTCTCCCCTGTAGTCTACTTGGTTTGTGAACTGCTTCCTGTCTCCCCTGTAGTCTAGTTGGTGTGTGAACTGCTTCCTGTCTTCCCATTAGCCTACTTGGTGTGTGAACTGCTTCCTGTCTCCCCTGTAGTCTAGTTGGTGTGTGAACTGCTTCCTGTCTTCCCTGTAGTCTAGTTGGTGTGTGAACTGCTTCCTGTCTCCCCTGTAGTCTACTTGGTGTGTGAACTGCTTCCTGTCTTCCCTGTAGTCTACTTGGTGTGTGAACTGCTTCCTGTCTTCCCAGTAGTCTAGTTGGTGTGTGAACTGCTTCCTGTCTCCCCTGTAGTCTACTTGGTGTGTGAACTGCTTCCTGTCTTCCCTGTAGTCTACTTGGTGTGTGAACTGCTTCCTGTCTTCCCAGTAGTCTAGTTGGTGTGTGAACTGCTTCCTGTCTCCCCTGTAGTCTAGTTGGTGTGTGAACTGCTTCCTGTCTCCCCTGTAGTCTATTTGGTGTGTGAACTGCTTCCTGTCTTCCCTGTAGTCTAGTTGGTGTGTGAACTGCTTCCTGTCTCCCCTGTAGTCTACTTGGTGTGTGAACTGCTTCCTGTCTTCCCTGTAGTCTACTTGGTGTGTGAACTGCTTCCTGTCTCCCCTGTAGTCTATTTGGTGTGTGAACTGCTTCCTGTCTCCCCTGTAGTCTACTTGGTGTGTGAACTGCTTCCTGTCTCCCATTAGTCTACTTGGTGTGTGAACTGCTTCCTGTCTCCCATTAGTCTACTTGGTGTGTGAACTGCTTCCTGTCTTCCCAGTAGTCTAGTTGGTGTGTGAACTGCTTCCTGTCTTCCCTGTAGTCTACTTGGTGTGTGAACTGCTTCCTGTCTCCCCTGTAGTCTACTTGGTGTGTGAACTGTTTCCTGTCTCCCCTGTAGTCTACTTGGTGTGTGAACTGCTTCCTGTCTTCCCTGGAGTCTAGTTGGTTTGTGAACTGCTTCCTGTCTCCCCTGTAGTCTACTTGGTGTGTGAACTGCTTCCTGTCTTCCCAGCAGTCTCCTTGGTTTGTGAACTGCTTCCTGTCTCCCCTGTAGTCTAGTTGGTGTGTGAACTGCTTCCTGTCTTCCCAGCAGCCTACTTGGTGTCTTACGGAGCGATGGATCACCCCAGAGGACACTGCTACTCCAGCTGCTCTCTCTTCATCCGACTACGTTTTCTCTCATAGTCCGAGAGCATCTGGTCGTCGTGGTGACGGCACAGGACTACTAATGTTTCCTATGTGGAGATTTTCTTTTCTCCCTCTCTCACCTGTCCATCTCCTCACTCACCTGTCCATCTCCTCATTTCAATTCCATGTGGTCACTATCGCTTGTCCATTCAAGCTTAACATTGTTGTAATCTATCTTCCATCAGGTGCCCTTGGAGAGTTCCTCAATGAGCTTGACACCTCGAAAAGCTCATTTCCTGACGATGGCTCATCGTACTGAGTGGCTTCAACCTCCTGACATCTGCCTTCCATTAATTTCTTTCCCCTCCTTGACTTCACCCTTTCCCAGTCCCCTCCCACTCACAAGGTAGGCAATACGCTTGTGTATGGTGTTACCTGCTGTTTCCTTAGGGCCTCTGCTTCCCTCTCGATGTCCAGTCTAGTCTGGGACAGTTTCAGCCTCTCTCTCAGCTCCTCTATCCCATCCTCCATCTGTTCCACCTGCCTCTTCTTCTGCCGCTCTGAGGAGAGGACAACAGACAGCAGTGATCTGTCTCTCTGAGGAGAGGACAAGAGACAGCAGTGATCTGTCTCTCTGGGGAGAGGACAAGAGACAGCTGTGATCTGTCTCTCTGAGGAGAGGACAAGAGACAGCAGTGATCTGCCTCTCTGAGGAGAAGACAAGAGACAGCAGTGATCTGCCTCTCTGGGGAGAGGACAAGAGACAGCAGTGATCTGTCTCTCTGGGGAGAGGACAAGAGACAGCAGTGATCTGCCTCTCTGAGGAGAGGACAAGAGACAGCAGTGATCTGCCTCTCTGAGGAGAGGACAAGAGACAGCAGTGATCTGTCTCTCTGAGGAGAGGACAAGAGACAGCAGTGATCTGCCTCTCTGAGGAGAGGACAAGAGACAGCAGTGATCTGTCTCTCTGAGGAGAGGACAAGAGACAGCAGTGATCTGTCTCTCTGAGGAGAGGACAAGAGACAGCAGTGATCTGTCTCTCTGAGGAGAGGACAAGAGACAGCAGTGATCTGTCTCTCTGGGGAGAGGACAAGAGACAGCTGTGATCTGTCTCTCTGAGGAGAGGACAAGAGACAGCAGTGATCTGCCTCTCTGAGGAGAAGACAAGAGACAGCAGTGATCTGCCTCTCTGGGGAGAGGACAAGAGACAGCAGTGATCTGTCTCTCTGGGGAGAGGACAAGAGACAGCAGTGATCTGCCTATCTGAGGAGAAGACAAGAGACAGCAGTGATCTGCCTCTCTGAGGAGAGGACAACAGACAGCAGTGATCTGCCTCTCTGAGGAGAAGACAAGAGACAGCAGTGATCTGCCTCTCTGAGGAGAGGACAAGAGACAGCAGTGATCTGCCTCTCTGAGGAGAGGACAAGAGACAGCAGTGATCTGTCTCTCTGAGGAGAGGACAAGAGACAGCAGTGATCTGTCTCTCTGAGGAGAGGACAAGAGACAGCAGTGATCTGTCTCTCTGAGGAGAGGACAAGAGACAGCAGTGATCTGTCTCTCTGAGGAGAGGACAAGAGACAGCAGTGATCTGTCTCTCTGAGGAGAGGACAACAGACAGCAGTGATCTGTCTCTCTGAGGAGAGGACAACAGACAGCAGTGATCTCCCTCTCTGAGGAGAGGACAACAGACAGCAGTGATCTGTCTCTCTGAGGAGAGGACAAGAGACAGCAGTGATCTGTCTCTCTGAGGAGAGGACAAGAGACAGCAGTGATCTGCCTCTCTGGGGAGAGGACAACAGACAGCAGTGATCTGTCTCTCTGAGGAGAGGACAAGAGACAGCAGTGATCTGTCTCTCTGGGGAGAGGACAACAGACAGCAGTGATCTGTCTCTCTGGGGAGAGGACAACAGACAGCAGTGATCTGTCTCTCTGAGGAGAGGACAACAGACAGCAGTGATCTGTCTCTCTGGGGAGAGGACAACAGACAGCAGTGATCTGTCTCTCTGGGGAGAGGACAAGAGACAGCAGTGATCTGCCTCTCTGAGGAGAGGACAAGAGACAGCAGTGATCTGTCTCTCTGAGGAGAGGACAAGAGACAGCAGTGATCTGTCTCTCTGGGGAGAGGACAAGAGACAGCAGTGATCTGTCTCTCTGGGGAGAGGACAAGAGACAGCAGTGATCTGCCTCTCTGGGGAGAGGACAAGAGACAGCAGTGATCTGCCTCTCTGGGGAGAGGACAAGAGACAGCAGTAATCTGTCTCTCTGAGGAGAGGACAAGAGACAGCAGTGATCTGTCTCTCTGAGGAGAGGACAAGAGACAGCAGTGATCTGCCTCTCTGAGGAGAGGACAAGAGACAGCAGTGATCTGTCGCTCTGAGGAGAGGACAAGAGACAGCAGTAATCTGTCTCTCTGAGGAGAGGACAAGAGACAGCAGTGATCTGTCTCTCTGAGGAGAGGACAAGAGACAGCAGTGATCTGTCTCTCTGAGGAGAGGACAAGAGACAGCAGTGATCTGTCTCTCTGAGGAGAGGACAACAGACAGCAGTGATCTGTCTCTCTGAGGAGAGGACAACAGACAGCAGTGATCTGTCTCTCTGGGGAGAGGACAAGAGACAGCAGTGATCTGTCTCTCTGAGGAGAGGACAACAGACAGCAGTGATCTGTCTCTCTGAGGAGAGGACAACAGACAGCAGTGATCTGTCTCTCTGAGGAGAGGACAAGAGACAGCAGTGATCTGTCTCTCTGAGGAGAGGACAACAGACAGCAGTGATCTGTCTCTCTGAGGAGAGGACAACAGACAGCAGTGATCTGTCTCTCTGGGGAGAGGACAAGAGACAGCAGTGATCTGCCTCTCTGAGGAGAGGACAAGAGACAGCAGTGATCTGTCTCTCTGAGGAGAGGACAAGAGACAGCAGTGATCTGTCTCTCTGAGGAATGGACAAGAGACAGCAGTGATCTGCCTCTCTGAGGAGAGGACAAGAGACAGCAGTGATCTGTCTCTCTGAGGAGAGGACAAGAGACAGCAGTGATCTGTCTCTCTGAGGAGAGGACAAGAGACAGCAGTGATCTGTCTCTCTGAGGAATGGACAACAGACAGCAGTGATCTGCCTCTCTGAGGAGAGGACAAGAGACAGCAGTGATCTGTCTCTCTGAGGAGAGGACAAGAGACAGCAGTGATCTGTCTCTCTGAGGAGAGGACAAGAGACAGCAGTGATCTGCCTCTCTGAGGAGAGGACAACAGACAGCAGTGATCTGTCTCTCTGAGGAGAGGACAAGAGACAGCAGTGATCTGTCTCTCTGGGGAGAGGACAACAGACAGCAGTGATCTGCCTCTCTGGGGAGAGGACAAGAGACAGCAGTGATCTGCCTCTCTGAGGAGAGGACAACAGACAGCAGTGATCTGTCTCTCTGGGGAGAGGACAAGAGACAGCAGTGATCTGCCTCTCTGAGGAGAGGACAAGAGACAGCAGTGATCTGTCTCTCTGAGGAGAGGACAAGAGACAGCAGTGATCTGTCTCTCTGAGGAGAGGACAAGAGACAGCAGTGATCTGCCTCTCTGAGGAGAGGACAAGAGACAGCAGTGATCTGTCTCTCTGAGGAGAGGACAAGAGACAGCAGTGATCTGTCTCTCTGAGGAGAGGACAAGAGACAGCAGTGATCTGTCTCTCTGAGGAATGGACAACAGACAGCAGTGATCTGCCTCTCTGAGGAGAGGACAAGAGACAGCAGTGATCTGTCTCTCTGAGGAGAGGACAAGAGACAGCAGTGATCTGTCTCTCTGAGGAGAGGACAAGAGACAGCAGTGATCTGCCTCTCTGAGGAGAGGACAACAGACAGCAGTGATCTGTCTCTCTGAGGAGAGGACAAGAGACAGCAGTGATCTGTCTCTCTGGGGAGAGGACAACAGACAGCAGTGATCTGCCTCTCTGGGGAGAGGACAAGAGACAGCAGTGATCTGCCTCTCTGAGGAGAGGACAACAGACAGCAGTGATCTGTCTCTCTGGGGAGAGGACAACAGACAGCAGTGATCTGTCTCTCTGGGGAGAGGACAACAGACAGCAGTGATCTGTCTCTCTGAGGAGAAGACAAGAGACAGTAGGGAATGCAACCACTCAGTGACTATTAGAGCACGATGTAGGTAGGCAACATGAGGTCGAAGGTTAAATTCCTGTATGGGGCATATGTGCCATTTTCAAATGGTCACAGTTCTATAAGTCACTTTGGATAAAAGAGTGAAGTGGCTCATAAATGGAACATATCATTATTGAAAAATGTACTCTAAAATCACATAACATAGTACTGTTCAAACCTCCTAACCAGAAAAACATGTTTTATAATGCATTGTGAGTTGAACGATAGCCTTTGTGTTGACTGACTACTTATAATAAATAGTAACTCGGGTACAGAAAAAAGTCTGAGGGCGTGTATTTATCAAACCAACCTGTGTCTGTCAGCTCTGGATGCCTGCGCTGTAGGTGGGCTTGTAAGTAGGAATAGTTGACGAAGGACTTCTCACAGCATTGGCACTGAAAAATATCATAGTTTGGTCAGGGTGGAGGGTACAGTACAGAGAGGGTCAGGGTGTTTACATTGAAGTCAGACGTTTACATAAACCTTCGCCAAATACATTTAAACTCAGTTTTTCACAATTCCTGACTTTTAATCCTAGAAAAAATTCCCTGTTTTAGGTCAGTTAGGATCACCACTTTATTTTAAGAACGTGAAATGTCAGAATAATAGTAGAGAGAATGATTTATTTCAGATTTTATTTCTTTCATCACATTCCCAGTGGGTCAGAAGTTTACATAAACTATATTAGTATTTGGTAGCATTGCCTTTAAATTGTTTATCTTGGGTCAAATGTTTCGGGTAGCCTTCTACAAGCTTCCCACAATAAGTTGGGTGAATTTTGGCCCATTCTTCCTGACAGAGCTGGTGTAACTGATTCAGGTTTGTAGGCTTCCTTGCTCGCACACACTTTTTCAGTTCTGCCCAAAAACTTTCTATAGGATTGAGGTCAGGGCTTTGTGATGGCCACTCCAATACCTTGACTTTGTTGTCCTTAAGCCATTTTGCCACAACTTTGGAAGTATGCTTGGGGTCATTGTCCATTTGGAAGACCCATTTGCGACCAAGCTTTAACTTCCTGACTGATGTCTTGAGATGTTGCTTCAATATAACCACATAATTTTCCTGCCTCATGATGCCATCTATTTTGTGAAGTGCACCAGTCCCTCCTGCGGCAAAGCACCCCTACAACATGATGCTGCCACACCCGTGCTTTACGGTTGGGATGATGTTCTTCGGCTTGCAAGCCTCCCCCTTTTTCCTCCAACATAATGATGGTCATTATGGCCAAACAGTTCCATTTTTGTTTCATCAGACCAGAGGACATTTCTCCAAAAAGTACGATCTTTGTTCCCATGTGCAGTTGCAAACCGTAGTCTGGCTTTTTTATGGCGGTTTTGGGAGCAGTGGCTTCTTCCTTGCTGAGCAGCCTTTCAGGTTATGTCGATATAGGACTCGTTTTACTGTGGATATAGATAATTTTGTACCGGTTTCCTCTAGCATCTCCACAAGGTCCTTTGCTGTTGTTCTGGGATTGATTTGCACTTGAAGCACCAAAGTACGATCATCTCTAGGAGACAGAATGCATCTCCTTCCTGAGCGGTATGATGGCTGCGTGGTCCCATGGTGTTCATATTGTACTATTGCGTACTATTGTTTGTACAGATGAACGTGGTACCTTCAGGCATTTGGAAATTGCTCCCAAGGATGAACCAGACTTGTGGAGGTCTACCATTATTTTTCTGAGGTCTTGGCTGATTTCTTTTGATTTTCCCATGATGTCAAGCAAAGAGGCACTGAGTTTGATGGTAAGCCTTGAAATACATCCACAGGTACACCTCGAATTGACTCAAATGATGTCAATTAGCCGATCAGAAGCTTCTAAAGCCATGACATCATTTTCTGGAATTTTCCAAGCTGTTTAAAGGCACAGTCAACTTAGTGTATGTAAACTTCTGATCCACTGGAATTGTGATACAGTGAATTATAAGTGAAATAATACGTCTGTAAACAATTTTTGGGAAAATGACTTGTGTCATTCACAAAGTAGATGTCCTGACCGACTTGCCAATACTATAGTTTGTTAACAAGACATTTGTGGAGTAGTTGAAAAACTAGTTTTAATGACTCCAACTAAGTATGTGTAAACTTCCGTATTCAACTGTAATAGTAATTAAATTATTGGTCAGGAGGACAAATGGGTTTAACGAAATTGTGAGCTCATCAAACTGACATTTACAAATACACTCACTTGATACTAAACCCAAGGTTCACAAGCCAATTTGAAAAAATAAATTCAAGACAGCATTAAAGCGCAGAAGTGAGTTGACACTTCTGGGGATGCGTAGAAATAAAATAATATAATTTGATGGTCCATCCGGATGTAAAAAGGACAACCGGGTGTGGTCCAAAGATAACGTTTACCTTGTGGTAGTTGTTGAAGCTAGCCTGCAGTAGAAGCTGCTGTGTGGCTAGCATCTTCTTCCTGAGTTTGCTCTCCTGTTTAGTGGCCTGTAGCTCAGAGTCCAGCCTGGCCCTCTCCTCTCCCTCTCTGTCTGCCTTAGAGAGGGCCCCCTGTAGACGGTCCTCCAGCCCAGACACCTGGGAGCTCAGGTAGTCCTGACAGTGCAGCAGGTACTCTGTGCTGAGCTGGGACATACGTAGGAGCTTGACAAGGGCCGGATCAGCAGGGCTACGGCAGTGGGGACACCTCTCACCTTCAGGGATGGAGTTGGTGTCAATTTTAAATCTAAACAGTTTGGTGCATTAAACCAATAAGCAATGAAGTTAAAAAAAAAATATTAAAAAAATGGGAGGTTCACACACAAAAATGGACAAAAGTCAGGACAGTTCCAATTGATGTCATTGCTTTTCAATTGACTGAAGTGAAATGGAATTGACCCCAGGACCAAGCCTGCTCTGTTACCTGTGACATCACAGAAGGTGACAGCAGATATGTACTCCTGCAGTACGACCACGTCCATCTCCCTGGCCACGTGATCCACATCCAGGGCAGAGAGGCGCCGCCAGTCCATGGATTCAGTTCGGGCTCGGAAACGTAGGGGGTGCAGGTGGCCAGGGCTCCAGGAGGAGGGGAAAGAGAGGAGGCTGGACACAGGAGGGTCACTGGGGGTTCTGAACTGGCCAGGCATGGTGGTGTAGGCTCTGGCAAGGGAAGGTAGTGGGCCTTGGAGGAGATGCTGCTGTGATAGAAAGAGAACCCTATTTACACTGAACAAAAATTAAACGCAACATGTAAAGTGTCGGTCCCATGTTTCATGAGCTGAAATAAAAAGACCCCAGCAATTTTCCATACGCATAAAAAGCAGATTTCTCAAATGTTGTGCAAAAATGTGTTAACATCCCCTGTTAGTGATAATTTCTCCTTTGCCAAGATAATCCATCCATCTGACAGGTGTTACATATCAAGAAGCTGATTAAACAGCATGATCATTACACAGGTGCACCTTGTGCTGGGGATAATAATAGTCACTCTAAAATGTGCAGTTTTGTCACACAACACAATGCCACAGATGTCTCAAGTTTTGTGGGAGCGTGCAACTGGAATGCTGACTGCAGGAATATCCACCAGAGCTGTTGCCAGAGAATGTAATGTTCATTTGACTATAATCCAATTTGTAAGTCGCTCTGGATAAGAGCGTCTGCTAAATGACTTAAATGTAAATGTAAATAAGCCGCCTCCATGGTCATTTACGAAAATTTGGCAGTACGTCCAACACGGCCTCACAACCGCAGACCATGTGTAACCGCACCAGCCCAGGAGCTCCACATCCGGCTTCTTCACCTTGGACTCAAACATTAACTGGTGTACTATAACTATTAACTTTCAATCTTGTTTCAATAAACACCTGGAGAAGAATGACTGCACATGGCACAGCACTGGTGTTAAGTGCAGCTTAATAGACTTGTCTCCTTGGGAGTTGATGATGTAAACAGATCAGCTCATAAGAATCCATTGTTCCAATGTAGCCTGGCCTTACAAAACAGACGTAACTAGCTACCTCAAAACACAAAACAGACGTAACTAGCTACCTCAAAACAGACGTAACTAGCTACCTCAAAACAGACGTAACTAGCTACCTCAAAACACAAAACAGACGTAACTAGCTACCTCAAAACAGACGTAACTAGCTACCTCAAAACAGACGTAACTAGCTACCTCAAAACAGACGTAACTAGCTACCTCAAAACAGACGTAACTAGCTACCTCAAAACACAAAACAGACGTAACTAGCTACCTCAAAACACAAAACAGACGTAACTAGCTACCTCAAAACAGACGTAACTAGCTACCTCAAAACAGACGTAACTAGCTACCTCAAAACACAAAACAGACGTAACTAGCTACCTCAAAACAGACGTAACTAGCTACCTCAAAACAGACGTAATTAGCTACCTCAAAACAGACGTAATTAGCTACCTCAAAACAGACGTAACTAGCTACCTCAAAACAGACGTAACTAGCTACCTCAAAACAGACGTAACTAGCTACCTCAAAACAGACGTAACTAGCTACCTCAAAACACAAACAAACAGGATCGTTGCTACATCCTTGTTGCTATCCTCTCAACCGGTGAGAGAACAACAGCTCACCGCCTTCCTTTCCAGAGGGATTTCACTGGTCGTGTGTGGCAGTTGATATGAGGGAGGCGCTAGCTAGCAACGCCAACGGTATTTTTGGGGGTGTATTTTTTTATTTGGATCCCCATTAGCTGTTGCAAAATCAGCAGCTACTCTTCCAAAACATGAAGCATAATACAGAACATCAATAGACAATAACAGCTCAAGGACAGCACTACATAGATGTTTTAAAAAGGCACATATAGTTTTGTGTGTCTGCATTGATATGTAGGCTACCTAGGTCAAATAGGGGAGAGGTGTGAGATGTTGCTTTATCTGGTTTTTGAAACCAGGTTTGCTGTTTATTTCAGCAATATGAGATGGAAGGAAGTTCCATTACAATAAGGGCGCTATATAATACTGTACGCTTTCTTGAATTTGTTCTGGATTTGGGGACTGTGAAAAGACCCCTGGGGGCATGACTGGTGGGATAAGTGTGTGTCAGAGCTATGTGTAAATTGACTATGCAAACAATTCGGGATTTTCAACACATTAATGTTTCTTATAAAAATAATTAGTTATGCAGTCAGCCTCTGGTATTCATAGTACTGGTATTCATAGTATTTATATTAGCCCTCTGACTACAATTAAGAGCAAAACGTCCCGCTGCTCTGTTCTGGGCCAGCTGCATCTTCAATAGGTCTTTCCTTGCAGCACTGGACCACACGACTGGACAATAATCAAGATTAGATTTGGGGTCGTGAGTTCAATTTCCCGCATGGATCACATACACACAACTATGATTGTGGCTAGCTAAACTCACGGGACTAAATGGCACGATACGTAACTAGCTTCCTAGATCTGACAGCAAATAGTTACCGGAAAATGCATCATCGCATATTGAAAGTTTCAAAGTTAGCAAGTTAGCTAGTTTGCTTACCTGTCCTTGGAGTAGCACTGTTTTGCTTTCTTGCTTGCTCCTGCGTTGTTCCTGCGAAGTGAATCTATTGCCAATTTTCTCAAATTTGCAATAGTTCACTAAAAGGTTACTAGAGGCACAACTTTACAAAAATTTAATTTGCACGAATAATGCATGTGGTGTTCGCTAGTTTGCACCAAAAACTGTTTGATGGCTGGAGGGCTGACCCCCCAGGTGCCTTCTACAGCGGAAGGTGCAGCAACGAGGCACGCTCCGACTGTTACCTAGGAAACGAAACGCCCTTTGGGCCATTGTCTTGCGTCAGATGGCGTCACTCCTACGTGACGCTCGTCCCTCGAACGATTTGGGATTATGGGTTTGATTTCAGTGCGTTCAAGACAACTGGGAACGAGGGATTAAACGAGCTCCAACTGGGAAAATATATTTAGAACAGTCATCCAGCTCGGAATTCCAACTCGGGTACTCAGGCCTCTTTCTAGAGCTCCGAATTTCCGACCCTTTCGAGTTTCCAGTTGTCTTGAAAGCACGATTATGCCGCGTTCAAGTACTAGTCGGAACTAGGAAACTCAGAAATGTTTGACTTGCTAACTGGTTGAACGCAGCACGTGTATAACTACAACATTTTAGCAAATCTGACATTTCTGAGTTTGCTAGTTCCGACTAGCATCTGAATGTGGCATTAGGCTTTTTAACACACATGTTTCTGACAACGGCCGAACATGTAATATACACACTACATGACCAACAGTATGTGGATACCTGCTCGTCAAACATCTCACTCCAAAATCATGGGCAGCATTAATATGGAGTTGGTCCCTTTGCTGCTATAACAGCCTCCACTCTACTGGGAAGGCTTTCCACCACTTGTCATGATGTGTGTTTTGTCCAATATTTATATTTTATTTATTTTATTTTTAATCCCAGCCCCCAACCTCGCAGGAGGCCTTTTGCCTTTTGGTAGGCCGTCATTGTAAATAAGAATTTGTTCTTAACTGACTTGCCTAGTTAAATAGAGGTTAAATAAATACAATTAAGTCCCCGCATTGCTGCGGGGACTTGCTTCCATTCAGCCACAAGAGAATTTGTGAGGTTGGACACTGATATTGGGCGATTAAGACTGGCTCGCAGTCGGCGTTCCAATTCATCCCAAAGGTGTTCGATGGGGTTGAGGTCAGGGCTCTGTGCAGGCCAGTCAAGTTCTTCCACACCGATCTCGACAAACCATTTCTGTATGGACCTCGCTTTGTGCACGGGGTCATTGTCATGCTGAAACAGGAAAGGGCCTTCCCTGAACTGTTGCCACAAAGTTGGAAGCACAGAATCGTCTAGAATGTCAGTATATGCTGTCACGTTAAGATTTCCCTTCACTGGAACTAAGGGGCCTAGCCCAAACCATGAAGACAGCCCCAGCCCATTATTCCTCTCCACCGAACTTTACAGTTGGCACTATACATTCGGGCAGTTAGAGTTCTCCTGGCATCTGCCAACCACAGATTAATCCGTTGGTTTGCCAGAGGGTGAAGCAAAATTCATCACTCCAGAGTAGCGTTTCCACTGGCGCGAGCTTTACACTACTCTAGCCGACGCTTGGCATTGCCCATGGTGATCTTAGGCTTGTGTGCGGCTGCTCGGCCATGGAACCCCATTTTATGAAGCTCCTAACGAACAGTTATTGTGAACAGTTATTGTGCTGAAGTTGCTTCAAGAGGCAGTAGTGAATGTTGCAACCGAGGACAGACAATTTCTAGGCGGTATGCGCTTCAGCACTCGGCTCCTAGATGTTTCCTCTTCACAATAACAGCAGAGATTGGAGACTGCGTGGCTGTGTGCTCGATTCTATACACCTGTCAGCAACGGGTGTGAATGAAGTAGCCGAATCCACTAATTTGAAGGGGTGTCCACATACTTTTGTATATATAGTGTATGTTTCCCAAAACAACATGCAGAGAGAATGTGTCAATACTGATAAGATTTTTTATTTATTTTTATTTAATTTGATCCAAAAGGTTCCCCCTAACAACAAAAAGAATGTCAGGTTATCATTTCACCTGTGTATGATACTGCTGCAGAGAGAACACGCACCTCTCCACATCGACAGGGCCACCGTGGAGAGGGTCAAAAGGGTGGATATCACTGAGGACCTGTAATGGTCCCCTTCACACCGACAGCGTGGTGATGAATGTGCAACAGAGCCTTGTTGAAGAGATTAGTCTTTGCCACCTAATACCCTCACAAACTTATACAGATACACTGTTGAGAGCATCCTGTCGGGCTGTATTACCGCATGGTACGGCAATTGCACCGCCTGAAACCCGGGTGGTGGGGTTCATCCAGACTCATCATCGGGGGCACAATGCCTGCCCTCCAGGACATCTAAAACAGAGTGTCATAGGACGGCCAAGAAGATCTTCAAGGACCTCAACCACCCGAGCCACGACCTGTTCACCCCGCTACCATCTAGAAGATCATCAAGGACCTCAACCACCCGAGCCACGGCCTGTTCACCCCGCTATCATCTAGAAGATCTTCAAGGACCTCAACCACCCGAGCCACGGCCTGTTCACCCCGCTATCATCTAGAAGGCGGAGACAGTACAGGTGCATCAAATCCAGGATCGAGAGACTGAGAGACATCTATCTCCAGGCCATCAGACTGTTAAATTGTCACCGCTAGCCAGGCCTCCACCCAGTACCCTGCCCTGAACCTTATTTTATTGACTTTTATTTAACTAGGCAAGTCAGTTAAGAACAAATTCTTATTTACAATGACGGCCTACCCTGGCCAAACCTGGACGACGCTGGTCCAATTGTGCGCTTCCCTATGGGACTCCCAATCACATCCGGTTGTGATACAGCCAGGATGCAAAGCAGATACTGTAGTGACGCCTCTTGCACTGAGATGCAGTGACTTTAGACCGCTGTGCCACTCGGGAGCCCACTTCACAGAGTAGGGTCAAAAGAACAGCAACACAGGCCCATTCAAATCTTTACTTAAAATGTTAATTATTCTACAATACTGACAACAGATCAGCTCCTAGAAAGATATTATCACATATGGCTGAAAATACTGAGTCAGTTTATTATAATGTTCACCCTATAATAATGCACAAACTCACAGATTTAGCACATAATTGATCACTTTAGGCTACTCGATGAAATATATTGAGACAAATTACAGACAGTAGCATACAAGTAGCAAAATAATACTCAATTGATTGACCGTGAAATGTATTTCAACATTATTGAAATAGGTCTATAGCCTGCTGTATGCTGTTTAAACGTAATGCATTCATCTCGGGTTTTAATTTGAAGTATTTACAAATATATATCGTTCTTGTTTTTATCAATTGCAAAGACATTGGCAACTTTGTATTTGTAGTCCACTTTGTTGTGAAGTTAACTGCGGTCACAGAGAGGCGGATAAACCATGTGATTCTGTGTATTAAGTTATGCGGGAGGGCAAATAAGCATCTAACGGTTGTTTTTACGAGCGGTCTGCAATTACGAGTGTTTTCAAGCGCAACGTTAGTTTTGACACAGTTTTTAAAACCCAGAGGCGCAACATCACGAAACTGTCGGGAACGCTTGTAAAACAGACCAAACAGACAAGGCCGGGGTTTGAGAAATCAATGAGAGGAATTAAAAATGATTCCTTAGTTGTTATTTTTTTTCGAAATCTAAAGGCACAACCTAGATTCGATCCAATGTCTTAAGTAGGTAAACATGTTATTATCCCAACCTCGTAAAAGTGACACACTGACACCTTTTCATTTTCGTCAAAAACAACTTCATATCGAAGGAGTGCCTTTGATTTGATGTCCTGCTCATGCGCAGATCGGCGCTAGACCCAACGATGTGTTTCTACGCATGAGTTTAGCCACATATAGAACAATGAGACAGATATTTCACTGGACATATACATGTGAAGCATCCGCTTGGCTTTTTCCCCTCACTACAAAATATATGGTAGTGAGAGGAAGCGCACTGGCGGGCAGTGGGAGAAGATGGAGCGAGATGGATTTTGGTTGATATTGTTACAAACTTTCTCATCGATGAAACATTTGCTCTGAATACAGTTTTCTGTTCCCAAAACTACAATCTGCTATGAACAGAGTGAACTAAGTTGTGTAGACTTTACCCTTTGCAACAAAAACAAAAAAATCACGTTGTGTAGGACTGCAAAGGTGAATTGAGTTATTGCACATGCGCACTTCCCAGAGTAGGCGTTCCCTAACGGAAATATGCAGATGATGATAGAACGCGCCAATAGGATCTCTCTATCGCGTGTTTGGCTCTGCCCACAATGACTCTATGTTCCCATTGGAAACGCCAGGCGGTGGTCTATCTTGGTTTAGTTATAAATCTTTGGCATCGCAAGCCAACGTCGCCTTGACGTTACCTACAAGCGTGACCGGGGATTTCTATTGGAGAAGCAGTTTTATCCTATGTTCATACTGTACTGTCTTTGGTTTTGTGAAAGATTTAAGATTCAAATTAAATTGGTCACATACACATATTTAGCAGATGTTATTGCTGGTGTAACGAAATGTTGGTGTTCCTAGCTACAACAGTGCAGAAGTATCTAACAATTAACAAATTAATATACACAAATCTAAAAGTAAAAAAGAATGGAATTAAGAAATATATAAATATTAGGACAAGTAATGTCGTAGTGGCATTGAATAAAATACAGTATAATAGAATACAGTATATACATATGAGATGAGTAAAGCAGTATGTAACATTATTAAAGTGACCAGTGTTCAATATTAAAGTGACCAGTGTTCCATTATTAGAGTGACCGGTGTTCCATTATTAAAGAGGCCGGTGTTCCATTATTAAAGAGGCCGGTGTTCCATTATTAAAGTGACCGGTGTTCCATTATTAAAGTGACCAGTGTTCCATTATTAGAGTGACCGGTGTTCCATTATTAAAGAGGCCGGTGTTCCATTGTTAAAGTGACCAGTGATTCCATGTCTATGTAGATAGGGCAGGAGCCTCTAAGGTGCAGGATTGAGTAACCGGGTGGTAGCCGGCTAGTGATTGTTATTTAGCAGTCTGATGACCTTGAGATAGAAGCTGTTTTTTAGTCTCTCGGTCCCAGCTTTGATGCACCTGGACTGACCTTGCCTTCTGGATGATAGCGTGGTGAACAGGCTGTGGCTTGGTTGGTTGATATCCTTGATGATCTTTTTGGCCTTCCTGTGACATTGGGTGCTGTAGGTGTCCTGGAGGGCAGGCAGTGTGCCCCGGTGATCCGTTGGGCAGACCGCACCACCCTCTGGAGAGCCCTGCATTTGTGAACGGTGCAGTTGCCGTACCAGGTGGTGATACAGCCCGACAGGATTCTCTCAATTGTGCATCTGTAAAAGTTTGTGAGGGTCTTAGGGGCCAAGCCTAATTTCTTCAGCCACTGTTGCGCCTTCTTCACCACACTGTCTGTGTGGGTGGACAATTTCAGATTGTCAGTGATGTGTACACAGAGGAACTTGAAGCTTTTCACCTTCTCCACTGCGGTCCCGTCGATATGGATAGGGGTGAGCTCCCTCTGCTGTCTCCTGAAGTCCACAATCAGCTCCTTTGTTTTGTTGATGTTGAGGGAAAGGTTATTTTCCTGGTACCTATCCACCAGGGCCTTCACCTCCCTGTAGGCTGTCTCATCATTGTTGGTAATCAGGCCTACTACTGTAGTGTTGTCTGCAAACTTGATGATTGCGTTGGAGGCGTGCGTGGTCACGCAGTCATGGGTGAACAGGGAGTACAGGAGGGGGCTGAGCACACACCCTTGTGGACTCCTGTGTTGAGGATCCGCGTAGTGAAGGTGTCCAATTGTACACGGAGGGGTTCAGACCCAGGGCCTCGAGCTTAATGATGAGCTTGGAGGGTACTATGTGTTGAATGCTGAGCTGTAGTCAATGAACAGCATTCTTACATAGGTATCCCTGTTGTCCAGATGGGATAGGGCAGTGTGCAGTGTGATGGCGATTGTACATGTAGTCTAATCCTGTTCATATTGTTTACTCAGTACGTGATGAAGTCTAATCCTGTTCATATTGTTTACCCAGTAACTGATGTAGTCTAATCCTGTTCATATTGTTTACCCAGGAACTGATGTAGTCTAATCCTGTTCATATTGTTACCCAGTAACTGATGTAGTCTAATCCTGTTCATATTGTTTACCCAGTAACTGATGTAGTCTAATCCTGTTCATATTGTTTACCCAGTAACTGATGTAGTCTAATCCTGTTCATATTGTTTACCCAGTAACTGATGTAGTCTAATCCTGTTCATATTGTTTACCCAGTACGTGAACTGATGTAGTCTAATCCTGTTCATATTGTTTACCCAGTACGGGAACTGATGTAGTCTAATCCTGTTCATATTGTTTACCCAGTAACTGATGTAGTCTAATCCTGTTCATATTGTTACCCAGTAACTGATGTAGTCTAATCCTGTTCATATTGTTTACCCAGGATGTGATGTAGTCTAATCCTGTTCATATTGTTACCCAGTATGGGAACTGATGTAGTCTAATCCTGATCATATTGTTTACCCAGTACGGGAACTGATGTAGTCTAATCCTGTTCATATTGTTACCCAGTAACTGATGTAGTCTAATCCTGTTCATATTGTTACCCAGTAACTGATGTGGTCTAATCCTGTTCATATTGTTACCCAGTATGGGAACTGATGTTGTCTAATCCTGATCATATTGTTTACCCAGTACGGGAACTGATGTAGTCTAATCCTGTTCATATTGTTACCCAGTAACTGATGTAGTCTAATCCTGTTCATATTGTTACCCAGTAACTGATGTGGTCTAATCCTGTTCATATTGTTACCCAGTATGGGAACTGATGTAGTCTAATCCTGATCATATTGTTTACCCAGTACGGGAACTGATGTAGTCTAATCCTGTTCATATTGTTACCCAGTAACTGATGTAGTCTAATCCTGTTCATATTGTTACCCAGTAACTGATGTAGTCTAATCCTGTTCATATCGTTTACCCAGTAACTGATGTAGTCTAATCCTGTTCATATTGTTACCCAGTTGTAATGGCAGTCCTCCTCCTCTTCATCTGAAGAGGAGGAGTATTGAGGGAACCAAGGCGCAGCGTAGTGAAATGACATAATTTATTAAAGAAAACACGAACTTGACTAAACTAACAAAAACAACAAACGGTGTAGACAGACCTAGACTACGAACTTACATAAAACAAGAAGAACGCACGAATAGGAAACATGGGCTACACAAATCGAACAAACCGTAAACAGTCCCGCGTGGTGTACAGACACAGACACGGAAGACAATCACCCACCACGAACACTGTGAAAACGCCTACCTAAATATGACTCTTAATTAGAGGAACGCCAAACACCTGCCTCTAATTAAGAGCCATACCAGGCAACCCAATAAACCAACACAGAAACAGAAAACATAGAATGCCCACCCAAACTCACGTCCTGACCAACTAACACATATAACAAACTAACAGAAATAGGTCAGGAACGTGACATAACCCCCCCCATAAGGTGCGAACTCTGGGCGCACCAGCACAAAGTCTAGGGGAGGGTCTGGGTGGGCATCTGACCACGGTGGTGGCTCAGGCTCCGGGCGAGGTCCCCACCCCACCATAGTCAATCCCAGCCTCCATCTCCCCCTAAAAATGTCCACCCACATCTTACCCCCACAAAATCCTCTTGGTAACATCCATGACAGGGACAGCACCGGGACAGAGGGATAGATCAAGACAGAGGGATAGCACAAGACAGAGGGATAGATCAGAATATAGAGGTAGCTCAGGATAGAGAGGGAGATCAGGATAGAGAGGCAACTCCGGACTGAAAGGCAGCTCCGGACAGAGAGACAGCTCTGGACTGAGGGGCAGTTCTGGGTATATAGCCGTTTCTGGCTGAAGGGCAGCTCATGGCTGACTGACGAATCTGGACGCTCATGGCAGGCTGACGGCACTCGACGCTCATGGCTGGCTGACGGCTCTCGACGCTCATGGCTGGCTGAAGGCTCTGGACGCTCATGGCTCACTGACGGCTCTCGACGCTCATGGCTGGCTGACGGCTCTCGACGCTTATGGCAGGCTGACGGCTCTCGACGCTCATGGCAGGCTGACGGCTCTCGACGCTCATGGCAGGCTGACGGCTCTCGACGCTCATGGCTCGCTGACGGCTCTGGCTGCTCATGGCTCGCTGACGGCTCTCGACGCTCATGGCTCTCTGACGGCTCTGGCAGATCCTGTCTGGTTGGCGGCTCTGGCAGATCCTGTCTGGTTGGCGGCTCTGGCAGATCCTGTCTGGTTGGCGGCTCTGGCAGATCCTGTCTGACGGACGGCTCTAGCGGCTCCTGTCTGGCGGGCGGCTCTAGCGGCTCCTGTCTGGCGGACGGCTCTGTAGGCTCATGGCTGACGGGCGGCTTTGCAGGCTCATGGCAGACGGGCGGCTTTGCAGGCTCATTGCAGACGGATGGCTCAGACGGCGCTGGGGAGACGGATGGCTCAGACGGTGCTGGGGAGACGGATGGCTCAGATGGCGCTGGGGAGACGGATGGCTCAGATGGCGCTGGGGAGACGGATGGCTCTGGCCGGATAAGACGCACTGTAGACCTGGTGCGTGGTGCCGGAACTGGAGGCACCGGGCTAAGGACACGCACCTTCATGCTAGTGCGGGGAGCAGGAACAGGGCACACTGGACTCTCAAAGCCTACTCTATACCTGGTGCGTGGTACCGGCACTGGTGGCACCGGGCTGAGGGCAAGCACATCAGGATTAGTAGGGGGAGAAGAAACAGTGTGTACAGGGCTCTGGAGACGCACAGGTGGCTTAGTGCGTGGTGCCGGAACTGGAGGCACCGAACTGGATACACGCACTACAGGGAGAGTGTGTGGAGGAGGAACAGGGCTCTGGAAACGCACTGGTAGCCTAGTGCGTAGTGTAGGCACTGTAGGTACTAGGCTGGGGCGGGGAGGTGGCGCCGGAAATACCGGACCGTGGAGGCGTACTGGCTCTCTTGAGCATTGAGCCTGCCCAACCTTACCTGGTTGAATGCTCCCGGTTGCCCGACCAGTGCAGGGAGATGGAATAACCCGCACCGGGCTATGTAGGCGAACCGGGGAAACCATGCGTAAGGCAGGTGCCATGTATGCCGGCCCGAGGAGACGCACTGGAGACCAGAGGTGTTGAGCCGGCCTCATGACACCTGGCTCAATGCCCAATCTAGCCCTACCAGTGCGGGGAGGTGGAATAACCCGCACTGGGCTATGCACTGGGCTATGCACTCGTACAGGAGACACCGTGCGCTCTACTGCGTAACACAGCGCCTGCCCGTACTCCCGCTCTCCACGGTAAGCCTGGGAAGTGGGCGCAGGTCTCCTACCTGCCCTTGGCCCACTACCTCTTAGCCCCCCCCCCCAAGAAATTTTTGGGTGTTACTCACGGGCTTTTTGGGCTTCCGTGCAAGACACGTCCCCTCATAACTCCGGTTCCCTTCTCCGGTAGCCTCTGCTCTCCTCAGTGCCTCCAGCTGTTCCCATGGACGGTGATTCACTTTAGCCCATGGTCCTTCTCCGTTAAATACTTGCTCCCAACTCCACAAGTCCTGTATACTCTCCCGTTGCTCGAAATTCCGCTGCTTGGCTCTGGATTGGTGGGTGATTCTGTAACGGCAGTCCTCCTCCTCTTCATCTGAAGAGGAGGAGTATTGAGGTAACCAAGGCACAGCGTAGTGAAATGACATAATTTATTAAAGAAAACACGAACTTGACTAAACTAACAAAAACAACAAACGGTGTAGACAGACCTAGACGACGAACTTACATAAAACAAGAAGAACGCATGAATAGGAAACATGGGCTACACAAATCGAACAAACCATAAACAGTCCTGCGTGGTGTACAGACACAGACACGGAAGACAATCATCCACCACGAACACTGTGAAAACGCCTACCTAAATATGACTCTTAATTAGAGGAACGCCAAAAACCTGCCTCTAATTAAGAGCCATACCAGGCAACCCAATAAACCAACACAGAAACAGAAAACATAGAATGCCCACCCAAACTCACGTCCTGACCAACTAACACATATAACAAACTAACAGAAATAGGTCAGGAACAAGACACCAGTACGGGAACTGATGTAGTCTAATCCTGTTCATATTGTTTACCCAGGACGTGATGTAGTCTAATCCTGTTCATATTGTTACCCAGTAACTGATGTGGTCTAATCCTGTTCATATTGTTACCCAGTATGGGAACTGATGTAGTCTAATCCTGATCATATTGTTTACCCAGTACGGGAACTGATGTAGTCTAATCCTGTTCATATTGTTTACCCAGTACGGGAACTGATGTAGTCTAATCCTGTTCATATTGTTTACCCAGTACGGGAACTGATGTAGTCTAATCCTGTTCATATTGTTTACCCAGTAACTGATGTAGTCTAATCCTGTTCATATTGTTTACCCAGTACGGGAACTGATGTAGTCTAATCCTGTTCATATTGTTTACCCAGGACGTGATGTAGTCTAATCCTGTTCATATTGTTTACCCAGTAACTGATGTAGTCTAATCCTGTTCATATTGTTTACCCAGTACGGGAACTGATGTAGTCTAATCCTGTTCATATTGTTTACCCAGTACAGGAACTGATGTAGTCTAATCCTGTTCGTATTGTTTACACAGTAACTGATGTTGTCTAATCCTGTTCATATTGTTACCCAGTACATGATGTAGTCTAATCCTGATCATATTGTTTACACAGGACGTGATGTAGTCTAATCCTGATCATATTGTTTACCCAGGACGTGATGTAGTCTAATCCTGATCATATTGTTTACCCAGTACGGGAACTGATGTAGTCTAATCCTGTTCATATTGTTTACCCAGTAACTGATGTAGTCTAATCCTGTTCATATTGTTACCCAGTACGTGATGTAGTCTAATCCTGTTCATATTGTTACCCAGTAACTGATGTGGTCTAATCCTGTTCATATTGTTACCCAGTATGGGAACTGATGTAGTCTAATCCTGATCATATTGTTTACCCAGTACGGGAACTGATGTAGTCTAATCCTGTTCATATTGTTTACCCAGTACGGGAACTGATGTAGTCTAATCCTGTTCATATTGTTTACCCAGTACGGGAACTGATGTAGTCTAATCCTGTTCATATTGTTTACCCAGTAACTGATGTAGTCTAATCCTGTTCATATTGTTTACCCAGTACGGGAACTGATGTAGTCTAATCCTGTTCATATTGTTTACCCAGGACGTGAAGTAGTCTAATCCTGTTCATATTGTTTACCCAGTAACTGATGTAGTCTAATCCTGTTCATATTGTTTACCCAGTACGGGAACTGATGTAGTCTAATCCTGTTCATATTGTTTACCCAGTACGGGAACTGATGTAGTCTAATCCTGTTCGTATTGTTTACCCAGTAACTGATGTAGTCTAATCCTGTTCATATTGTTACCCAGTACATGATGTAGTCTAATCCTGATCATATTGTTTACACAGGACGTGATGTAGTCTAATCCTGATCATATTGTTTACCCAGGACGTGATGTAGTCTAATCCTGATCATATTGTTTACCCAGTACGGGAACTGATGTAGTCTAATCCTGTTCATATTGTTTACCCAGTAACTGATGTAGTCTAATCCTGTTCATATTGTTACCCAGTACGTGATGTAGTCTAATCCTGATCATATTGTTTACCCAGGACGTGATGTAGTCTAATCCTGTTCATATTGTTTACCCAGGACGTGATGTAGTCTAATCCTGTTCATATTGTTTACCCAGTAACTGATGTAGTCTAATCCTGTTCATATTGTTACCCAGTAACTGATGTAGTCTAATCCTGTTCATATTGTTTACCCAGTAACTGATGGTCTAATCCTGGTCATATTGTTTACCCAGTAACTGATGTAGTCTAATCCTGTTCATATTGTTTACCCAGTAACTGATGTAGTCTAATCCTGTTCATATTGTTACCCAGTACATGATGTAGTCTAATCCTGTTCATATTGTTTACCCAGTAACTGATGTAGTCTAATCCTGTTCATATTGTTACCCAGTACATGATGTAGTCTAATCCTGTTCATATTGTTTACCCAGTAACTGATGTAGTCTAATCCTGTTCATATTGTTACCCAGTACATGATGTAGTCTAATCCTGTTCATATTGTTACCCAGTACATGATGTAGTCTAATCCTGTTCATATTGTTTACCCAGGAACTGATGGTCTAATCCTGTTCATATTGTTTACCCAGTAACTGATGTAGTCTAATCCTGTTCATATTGTTTACCCAGTAACTGATGTAGTCTAATCCTGTTCATATTGTTTACCCAGTAACTGATGGTCTAATCCTGGTCATATTGTTTACCCAGTAACTGATGTAGTCTAATCCTGTTCATATTGTTTACCCAGTAACTGATGTAGTCTAATCCTGTTCATATTGTTACCCAGTACATGATGTAGTCTAATCCTGTTCATATTGTTTACCCAGTACGTGAACTGATGTACATCTAGTCTAATCATTTTCTGTACAGTGAGTGTTTTGTGCTTCATGTGATTGATTCATATTCTGTTTCTTTACATGCTTATTGACAAAAAGCAACATAAAAGGTTGAGAATGTAATAAAATAACACTGCAGACTCTGGTGATGTTGACATACGATCAATGACCACACAGTAAGAATCTTTGTGGACTCCATTTAATCACATCTGGTACAATTCTATGTTACACAATCACAAATAATTAGTAAGGTACAAGGGCATGAAGTAATGACACACAACAGAGCATATCCAATGTGCTGCAAAAAACACTTACAGTATATGTTCTCATTCGAGTAGCCTATGCACTCACTACCTGGCTGGATTGTGAGAAAATACAATTTAAAACATATACACTGCTCAAAAAAATAAAGGGAACACTTAAACAACACAATGTAACTCCAAGTCAATCACACTTCTGTGAAATCAAACTGTCCACTTAGGAAGCAACACTGATTGACGATAAATTTCACATGCTGTTGTGCAAATGGAATAGACAAAAGGTGGAAATTATGGCAATTAGCAAGACACCCCCAATAAAGGAGTGATTCTGCAGTGAATCAGTCCTTTATTCTGTGGTGACCACAGACCACTTCTCAGTTCCTATGCTTCCTGGCTGATGTTTTGGTCACTTTTGAATGCTGGCGGTGCTCTCACTCTAGTGGTAGCATGAGACGGAGTTTACAACCCACACAAGTGGCTCAGGTAGTGCAGCTCATCCAGAATGGCACATCAATGCGAGCTGTGGCAAGAAGGTTTGCTGTGTCTGTCAGCGTAGTGTCCAGAGCATGGAGGCGCTACCAGGAGACAGGTCAGTACATCAGGAGACGTGGAGGAGGCCGTAGGAGGGCAACAACCCAGCAGCAGGACCGCTACCTCCGCCTTTGTGCAAGGAGGAGCACTACCAGAGCCCTGCAAAATGACCTCCAGCAGGCCACAAATGTGCATGTGTCGGTGTAGAGTTTCTCCCATTATTCTCTGCAGATCCTCTAATGCGCTGTCAGGTTGGATGGGGTGCATAGATGCACAGCTATTTTCAAATCAAACTTTATTTGTCTCATGCGCCGAATACAACAAGTGTAGACCTTACCGTGAAATGCTCACTTACAAGCCCTTTAACACTTCTTGAACTGCACTGTTGGTTAAGAAAATATTTACCAAATAAACTCAAGTAAAAAAGAATAAAAAGTAACACAATAACATAACAATAACGAGGCTATATACAGGGGGTACCGGTACCGAGTCAGTGTGGAGGCTATATACAGGGGGTACCGGTACTGAGTCAGTGTGGAGGCTATATACAGGGGGTACCGGTACTGAGTCAGTGTGGAGGCTATATACAGGAGGTACCGGTACTGAGTCAGTGTGGAGGCTATATACAGGGGGTACCGGTACTGAGTCAGTGTGGAGGCTAAATACAGGAGGTACCGGTACTGAGTCAGTGTGGAGGCTATATACAGGGGGTACCGGTACTGAGTCAGTGTGGAGGCTATATACAGGGGGTACCGGTACTGAGTCAGTGTGGAGGCTATATACAGGAGGTACCGGTACTGAGTCAGTGTGGAGACTATATACAGGGGGTACCGGTACCGAGTCAGTGTGGAGGCTATATACAGGAGGTACCGGTACAGAGTCAGTGTGGAGGCTATATATAGGGGGTACCGGTACAGAGTCAATGTGGAGGCTATACACAGGGTGTACCGGTACCGAGTCAGTGTGGAGGCTATATACAGGATGTACCGGTACCGAGTCAGTGTGGAGGCTATATACAGGATGTACCGGTACCGAGTCAGTGTGGAGGCTATATACAGGATGTACCGGTACTGAGTCAGTGTGGAGGCTATATACAGGGGGTACCGGTACTGAGTCAATGTGGAGGCTATATACAGGGGGTACCGGTACTGAGTCAATGTAGAGGCTATATACAGGGGGTACCGGTACAGAGTCAATGTGGAGGCTATATACAGGGGGTACCGGTACAGAGTCAATGCGGAGGCTATATACAGGGGGTACCGGTACAGAGTCAATGTGGAGGCTATATACAGGGGGTACTGAGTCCGTGTGCGGGGTACAGGTTAGAGGTAATTTCTACATCTCGGTAGGGGTAAAGTGACTATGCATAGATAATAAACAGCGAGTAGCAGCAGTGTACAAACAAATGGAGGGGAGGGAAGCGTGTCAATGTAAATAGTCCGGTGGCCATTGGATTAATTGTTCAGCAGTCTTATGGCTTGGGGGGTAGAAGCTGTTAGGAAGCCATTTGGTCCTAGACTTAGCGCTCCGGTACCACTTGACATGCGGTAGCAGAGAAAACAGTCTATGACTTGGGTGACTGGAGTCTCTGACAATTTTATGGGCTTCCTCTGACACCACATAGTATAAAGGTCCTGGATGGCAGGAAGCTTGGTCCCAGTGATGTACTGGGCTGTACGCACCACCCTCTGTAGTGCCTTGCGGTCAGATGCCAAGTAGTTGCCATACCCAGCGGTAATGCAACAGGTCAGGGCACTCTCGATGGTGCAGCTGTTGAACTTTTTGAGGATCTGTGGACCCATGCCAAATCTTTTCAGTCTCCTGAGGGGGAAAAGGTTTTGTCATGCCCTCTTCATGACTGTCTTGGTGTGTTTGGACCATGATAGTTTGTGGACACCAATGAACTTGAAACTCTCGACCCCGCTCCACTACAACCCTGTCAATGTTAATGGGGGGCCTTTTCGTCCGGCCATTTCCTGCAGTCCACAATCAGCTCCTTTGTCTTGCTCACGTTGAGGGAGAGATTGTTGTCCTGGCACCATACTGTCAGTCCTCTGATCGTTACCCTATAGGCTGTCTCATCGTTGTCGGTGATCAGGCCTACCACTGTTGTGTCGTCAGCAAACTTAATGATGGTGTTGGAGTCGAGGAGGATAGAATAATGGTCAGATTTGCCAAATGGAGGGTGAGGGAGAGCTTTGTGTGCTTCTCTGTGTGTGGAGTAAAGGTGTTCCAGAGTTTGTCCCCCTCTGGTTGCACATTTAACATGCTGATAGAAATTTGTTAAAATGGATTTAAGTTTCCCTGCATTAAAGTCCCCGGCCACTAGGAGCACCTCCTCTGGATGAGCGTCTTCCTGTTTGCTTATGGCTGTATACAGCTCATTGAGTGCGGTCTTAGTGCCAGCATCGGTCTGTGGTGGTATGTAGACAGCTACGAAAACTTCCTTAGATATCTTGCACCACCTGTTGTTAACAAATATACATAGTCCGCGACCCCTTGTCTTACCAGAGGCCTCCGTTCTATCCTGCCGGTGCAGTGTATAACCAGCCAGTTGTATGTCGATAATGTCGTCGTTCAGCCACGACTCCCTGAAGCATAAGATATTACAGGTTTTAATGTCCGGTTGGTAGTTTAATCTTCCTCGTAGGTCGTGGATTTTATTTTCCAATAATTGCACGTTAGCTAGTACAATGGAAGGCAGTGGGGGTTTATTAGACCGTCTACAAATTCTCAGAAGGCAGCCCGACCTCCGCACTCTTTTTCTCCATCTTCTCTTCATGAAAATGACAGGGATTTGGGCCTGTTCCCGGGAAAGCAGTATGTCCTTCACGTCGGGCTCGTCGGACTCCTTACAGGGAAAAAAAGCTTCTGCCAGTGCATGGTGAGTAATCACAGTTCTGATGTCCAGAAGTTATTTTCGGTCATAAGAGACGGTAGCAGCAACAATATGTACAAAATAAGTTTAAAAATAAAACAAATAAAAATTACAATGAAAATATATATATATATAATAATATGGAAGCATAGATTAGCCAAATTGTTTTACCTGAGCATAACCCAAAAACGAAGGACTTATTAGCTTTTGATTTTGTCGTAGAGGACTGATTTGGCTCCTTGATTCGAGTTGAAAACCACTCTCAGATTAATAGACAGAGATATGGATGCAAGGACAGACCATCCATGATATCAACATTATAGTTATAACCATGTTATGAGGCTATGCAGGACAGACCATCCATGATATCACCATTATAGTTATAACCATGTTATGAGGCTATACAGGACTGACCATCCATGATATCACCATTATAGTTATAACCATGTTATGAGGCTATACAGGACAGACCATCCATGATATCACTATTATAGTTATAACCATGTTATGAGGCTATACAGGACAGACCATCCATGATATCACCATTATAGTTATAACCATGTTATGAGGCTATACAGTGTTTGTTTACATTTACAATGTTTTACAAACATTGGAATTAAAACAAGCTTATATTTTGGGTTCTCATGGAGTGTGACAGTTTAACTAAACTCATAAGGCATTTATAAGTTATATTCTTCAAGAATCAATGGATATAATTTAGAAGTCTAAAAATGGATGTAGCAAATACAGATTAGTCCTTTAAGTCTATCAAAGTGTGTGAGTTTGAGCATGTGTCCATTAGGCCTATGGATTTAAAACAAACTTATCACCATGAATTAGATTGAGCAATGAAAGCCCCGCTTTTATTAAATAGGCTGGGATCCGCACTACGCAACTGTTGCAAGAGCACATTTTTCACTGGCTGTCCACTGGTTTCAAAAACAATGATTAATAGGCATCTTAAACTTCTTGAATTCAACCATCATTGGGTTCAAATGCACATTTAGATTTGTGAACAGCCATCCACAACAACCATCATCCGTAAGGCGCAAATAGCTAAATGAGAGAGCAGCAGTGTGATTCACATCGATGCACTATGTAGATATCAGTAAGTGATATCAGTATCGTCATAGACTACACCACTGCTGTCATCCTTACCTCCAAGGGTTTATTCGAGTTGGATCATCTTTGGATGCCGACAGCAGTCGCACCATTAGAAGACATAGTTTGGACTGTAGCCTACAAAAGCCTATTCCTGCCTAAGCCTAAGCCTATTCCTGATCTATCAAACCCATTTGGTGTGTCATCATAGTGGTCTCTGATTGGTGGTCATCATTTGGTGTGTCATCGTAGTGGTCTCTGATTGGTGGTCATCATTTGGTGTGTCATCATAGTGGTCTCTGATTGGTGGTCAGACTCGCTCAGGTGGAACAAACTTAAAAACTTGCCACTTTTTTCAATGCTGATTTGAAGGTCATTGAGAAAACAGAGAAATGTCAAGATTTTTCTTTGTCAAATATCCTTTCTGTATTTAAAAGTAATCACATTTTTCAAAAGTATCTGTAATCTGATTACAATATTTTAAAAAAAGCCTACACATAAATGACACTGAACAAACAAACCGAAACCAGTCCCGTGTGGCGCAACGACATACACAAACACAGGAGACAATCACCCACAACGAACACTGTGAAAACACCTACCTAAATATGACTCTTAATTAGAGGAACGCCAAACACCTGCCTCTAATTAAGAGCCATACCAGGCAACCCATAAACCAACATAAAAACAGAAAACATAGAATGCCCACCCAAACTCACGTCCTGACCAACTAACACATATAACAAACTAACAGAAATAGGTCAGGAACGTGACAAACCCTTCATACATGGTAATTTTATACACAGTATTGCATGATAGGAATACAGTTTGATATGCAGTGAAAACAGGACAAATATAACCCCCCCATGGGATCTTTAGTGACCACAGAGTTGAGACACCAGTTTAAAGTCTAATCTTCTTTCATTTTATTGAGGAACATTCCATTGTTAGACCTTCAATATTATTAAAATGGTTTAAATTACAGTGATATGTGTTTGAATTTACTGCCGCCTTGTTAATTTCAGCAGCATATTTCTCTTTGGGTTTTGTTGTCTTCTTTCCCCTGGTGGCATTAATACGTCTTCATGTTCACAACTTTGAAATGAAACACCATTGAAATGAGACTTTTATTCTCCCAGCTGAGATGTTTTCCTTCCAAAAGGCGGTGCATCTGTTACAGGGGCAATAATATAAATGATTACTATTAGAGTGAAAGGCTTGTAGGGAAACAAACAACTTTGCTCTATCAAATAGAATAACTTCTCTGTGCTTGGAACAGAATCCTTTATGCTGGCTCAATATGGGACGAGGTTAAGGCTACTCCTTAGTCCAAGGACCTTACATGTTCTGTTTAAAGGGCGAATTGGCTCTGGAAGCCAAAACAACCAAATATTCCATCTCTGTGTGAATCGATTCTCAATTGCGGTACAGTTCTAGAAACATGTATCTCTCTACTTTCATGTCACATCAAAATTATTTCACAAATACTAAAACATTGTTTTAACCCGTTTTAATAGAGTTGCAGCCGACACTATTTTTCAGTGACAACATTGTTTGTGTTGTCTGTCTTCCATTTAGAGACAGGTGTCTTCGGAGACGCAGATAGCTAATTAGCACAGGTAACCCACTCTGTCTTCTGTAAACAACGGCTGTAATATGGAAACATGGCCGTGTGGGAACACTAACCCGATAAAAAGGTGTATATCAATTTAACCCTTTTGTTTTCTGAATTTTTTTGGGGTTGCCGATATGAGCGTCGCAGCTCGTAACAAAACTCCCCCCTATAGAAGATGCCTTTGTTCAATGACTCTCACCATTTTGAAAATGAGGTGATTCCCACCAACCGGAATATGTTTGTGTCATCACACTCACTCATCTGATTGGTCGAGTAGGCGGGCCTTCTGAGCCGGCATATGCATCATCACACTCCCTCATCTGATTGGTCGAGTAGGCGGGCTTTCTGACAACTGAGAAGCTATGAAATATAACCTTTACAAATTGTGCTTGGTTCACAGAACTGGGGTTACGTCAATAACCTCTGGTAGCCGTTAGAGGCAGTTTTCTGACAAATGTGTCTCTATCTTTCGAACATTTAAACAATAAATTATTATGACCCCATCACTGAAAGACGAGACTCTGTTTCCCTCTACGATGCCTCCAGTCCTCATTAGAACAGAGTGGATAAGACCAGGCACCAACTCAGACTGGGGGGGATAAAGAGCATTATCAATGATGATGTTCTTTTATACACAGATGATACAAAAGTATTTCCTGATGATCTTCTGAACTAATACCGTTCTGATGCATTTCAGTCACTTCAAACCAATGGCGTGGCCATAAATTCATTGGTGGGTGGGGCCTGCTGAAATTAGACTGTGATAAGACATTGGATTATGAGCCATCGTGTTGGATACATGAACAAATGAAATAGACAGTGGCATGGTGCATATTAGCCATAGAAACACAGTTACATACAGCGCCAAGAAACAGTATGTGAACCCTTTGAAATGCATAAATTGGTCATAACATTAGATCTGATCTTCATCCAAGTTACAACAATAGACAAACACAGTCTGTATAAACTAATAACACAAACAATTATACGTTTTCATGTCTTTATTGAACACACCGTGTAAACTTTCACAGTGCAGGGTGGAAAAAGTATGTGAACTCTTGCATTTAATTATTGGTTGACCCTCCTTTGGCAGCAATGAACTCAACCAAATGTTTTCTGTAGTTGCGGATCAGACTTTCACAACGATCAGGAGGAATTTTGGACCATTCATCTTTACAAAACTGTTTCAGTTCAACAATATTTTTAGGATGTCTGGTGTGAACCGCTCTCGAGGTCATGCCACAGCATTTTAAATAGGGTTGAGGTCAGGACTCTGACTGGGCCACTCCAGAAGTCGGATTCTTCTTAACCTCGTTGAGCATTCTGCACTGTGCAGAATGTCATCTTCGCAGGACGACCACTCCTAGAGAGAGTGGCAACAGTGCTGAACCTTCTCCATTTATAGACAATTTGTCTTACCGTGGACTGATGAACATCAAGGCTTTTAGAGATACTTCTTTAACCCTTTCCAGCTTAATGCAAGTCAACAATTCTTGATCTTAGGTCTTCTGAGATCTCTTTTGTTCAAAGCACGGTTCACATCAGGCAATATTTCTTGTGAATAGCAAACTCAAAAATGTTGTGAGTGTTTTTTATAAGGCAGGGCAGCTCTAACCAACATCTCCAATCTCGTCTCATTGATTGGACTCCAGGTTAGCTGACTCCTGACTCCAATTAGCTTTTGGAGAAGTCATTAGCCTAGGGGTTCACATGCTTTTTCCAACCTACACTGTGAATGTTTAAATGGTGTATTCAATGTAGACAAGAAAAATACAATAATTTGTGTGTTATTAGTTTAAGCACATTATGTTCGTCTATTGTTGTGACTAAGATGGAGATCAGATAAAATTTTATGACTAATTTATGCAGAAATCCAGGTAATTCCAAAGGGTTCACATACTTTTTCTTGCTACTGTATGCCTCAATGCAGTCATATTTGTGGCTTATTGGGGGTGGGGCTTTCAGTTAGTTATTTTTGGCAACTGACAAGTAAAGAGTATAAAAATCTGAGTGGGTGGGCCTGGTGTGTCTATGTCCCTGCTTCAAACCATACTTCCTTCAGATTGAAATACTGTCAAAAGTACTGTCATACTGATTTGTAATAGACTGTCATAGCCCCAATTTAAAAAAGCAAACATTGTCTGTTGATTATATCACTTTATTTTTTTTTTTTTACATGGTGGGGTCGCAATTTTTTTTCAATTTCAAAATGGTGTCGTGGGCCCCCAATTTTTTTTTGGGTGGTGCCAAATAGTTTTTTTTCTTCTGAATAAAATCTTGCTGTGTAAACAGAAATAGCATAATTCATAGTTTTACAATCCCCATTTTAGTTCAGGTAATTACATCTTACTTTAAACAATATTTGCATTGACAGGACTTGCAGATGAATTTGAACATATTTGAAACATTTTCCCTTCTGAATAAACCTATCAGTGATATGCATGTTCTCTTCCTCACTGCCTCCTCCAATGGGCTGTTCTCTTCCTCACTGCCTCCTCCAATGGGCTGTTCTCTTCCTCACTGCCTCCTCCAATGGGCTGTTCTCTTCCTCACTGCCTCCTCCAATGGGCTGTTCTCGTCCTCACTGCTGAGAAGATGGCCTGTCTTTCACTATCTGTTCAATGGGCTGCTTGCAAGTTGTACTACATGAAGCAACTCACCACCTTTAAGGTATCCCTTGCTCAACCCCAATACTGTCCCACACAGAGTTACAGTATTAGACAGTGTTTCTCATAAAATACATGAATAGCCTTTTAACAAGGGGAGGTGCACGATGATGATATTTGGACCAGGGGCAGATCTACAGGGGGTAAGGAGGTGGAGGTGCTAGGGGTGTGTCCCATTCCTTCTGGTTATCAGACGGAGGGACTAGTTTTGGATCGCGCTTAGTCTAGTACCGCCCCTAGTCTAGAACCGCCCCCTCGGCCTTTCCGTGAGACGACAGGGTCAATAGAATCAACTCTTAGGATCATTGGGACTCACAAGGCAACCCACGGAGGAGTAAAAAGTTCTGATCAAATCACATTTTATTTGTCACATGTTTCGTAAACAAGAGGTGTAGACAAACAATGAAAGGCAGACTGACAGGCTCTTCCCAACAATGCAGACTGACAGGCTCTTCCCAACAATGCAGACTGACAGGCTCTTCCCAACAATGCAGACTGACAGGCTCTTCCCAACAATGCAGACTGACAGGCTCTTCCCAACAATGCAGACTGACAGGCTCTTCCCAACAATGCAGACTTATGGGCTCTTCCCAACAATGCAGACTGACAGGCTCTTCCCAACAATGCAGACTGACAGGCTCTTCCCAACAATGCAGACTGACAGGCTCTTCCCAACAATGCAGACTGACAGGCTCTTCCCAACAATGCAGACTGACAGGCTCTTCCCAACAATGCAGACTGACAGGCTCTTCCCAACAATGCAGACTGACAGGCTCTTCCCAACAATGCAGACTTACAGGTCCTTCCCAACAATGCAGACTTACAGGTCCTTCCCAACAATGCAGACTGACAGGGCCTTCCCAACAATGCAGACTGACAGGTCCTTCCCAACAATGCAGACTATAAACGGGCTCTTCCCAACAATGCAGACTGACAGGTCCTTCCCAACAATGCAGACTTACAGGCCCTTCCCAACAATGCAGACTTATGGGCTCTTCCCAACAATGCAGACTTATGGGCTCTTCCCAACAATGCCGACTGACAGGTCCTTCCCAACAATGCAGACTGACAGGTCCTTCCCAACAATGCAGACTTACAGGCCCTTCCCAACAATGCAGACTATAAACGGGCTCTTCCCAACAATGCAGACTGACAGGCTCTTTCCAACAATGTAGACTGACAGGCTCTTCCCAACAATGCAGACTGACAGGCTCTTCCCAACAATGCAGACTGACAGGTCCTTCCCAACAATGCAGACTGACAGGTCCTTCCCAACAATGCAGACTGACAGGTCCTTCCCAACAATGCAGACTGACAGGTCCTTCCCAACAATGCAGACTGACAGGTCCTTCCCAACAATGCAGACTGACAGGCTCTTCCCACATCCGTTTGCGTGGTACGAGTCTGTGTCTTCGACTGAGCTTTCAGTCCTGACTGTGTCCAGTTCCCGTTCCTCTAAGGCATTAACATCCCTTGGGACCCACAGTCTCACAATGTCCCCCACCCTTCTCCTGAAGGGTAACCTAGGCAACTTTGGTTGCTTTTTTCCTCAGGAGTAGCGTGTTTCCTTGAGGGGGGTAGTATGTCTGACTAGGCACAAATAAGTCAGTGCTCAACTCAACTCAGTCTCTTGTCCCGTGTCAGTGACCTCATGCTCTGAAACAACCCCAAAGTAAGGTTTGAGCCTGTTGTATTGTACCACGGCATGATAAGTGGTGTTGACAGTTTCTTTTCGCAATTTGACAGTTTCTTTTCGCAATTTTGAAAGGACCCTTGAATTTATTTTATCAGTTTGAGTGACAACTCCTTTTCCCTCTGGTAGTCTCTAAGCCACGCATTAATTTTCCTCATATCTCTGTGGTGTCACCCTTTAGATTTAAAGTATTGCTTTTGTTTGCCTGTGGCTTTAAGGGGATTTCTCTTTACAGCTTCCCTTACAGTGCTTAAAATACCCTTGCACCTTTTGCACATACTGGCTGCATTCCAAACACTTAACAGACACACCTTATCCTCTCAGCCCTCACATTAAGTGGACACTTCTGATAGGGTATCATGACGTCTGACGAGTATACACTTGCAGGGCGAGGGGCGAGGGAGGAAGGAATTCATTTTAAATGGACCGCTCTTGCCTGGAAATTTATCAGCGATGATTGTGTTTTCAGCCACCGGTAGCTTGTGGGTGCTTTATAGGCGCTACAGTCAATTATGATTGCATATCTACTTATTTTAACTATATAATTATTAATATACGCCGACTGTATGATAGCTAGCAAATTAATTAGCCAACTAGCGTTAGCCTGCCTAGCTGGAACTTCTGAAGGAGGACATTTTTTTATTTCTATAATTTCCAAAAGATAACCAAACAAAAATATCATTACTTTTATGAGATGTGTTTGTGCATTAGTAGCACAATTTCTAACTTAGTTACATTCGTTTTTACTTACACTTGTATGTTGACTCCATATTGATGTTGAGACTTTTCTTAGATGTACAATCATTGCAAATTGAATTATGGGGTGTTTCAGGCCCCCGAAGTGAACATAAATGTACACTCACAAACTCCATTAAAAAACGAGGGCTGAGGGGCTTACATTGCAAACTTCCCTTGCTTGGCTAATCATTAGGACCGACGACAAATATGGCTGCGGGGATTCCCCCATTGCGAAGGTAAGAGGATGAAGGAGTGTCTAATATAAGTTTGAAACGCAGCCACTGAGAAACATAATGTTTCCCTTCATTTTGTTCCTGCCTGTTCCCATAACCACATCAACCGGTAAAGTCATTTCGGTACCGAACAGCACCCTGTATGGAGGGAACCCCGTGGAATATTCAAAACTACTCCTCTATGACATCATCACATATGGGAGTATCTCATCCCAATTTCTTTGATTGTCATTCACAAAAAGTGGCAGCTTATTTATCAGAGTTCTGTTCATTCTTTCCACTAAAACCCATCTGATTGTGGGTTGTACAGAGTGGTTTGTGTTTTGTTCATTTGTAAAAGATTGCATCTCTCTAAAAAGAGTTGATTGAAAATTTTCACCGCTGGTCACTATGGATAGAGCGAGGAATGCCTAGCTTCAACAAAGATTCCTCTACCAGTTTCTTGGCCACTGTTACTGCTTCCCCTTTTCTAACGTGTCCTGCAAATGCTTGTGAAACTGCTTACAGATGAACAGGCGCCCGCTGTTAAGTAAATCACCAGTGTTAAACACTTCCACATACCTTTCCACCAATTTCTTTACAGCTCTCAGCTGCACCTCAGTTAGCTGGCTGAAATCCATGTCCAGCATTCAGATGAACTGTTTTTACGTCCCACTCTGCTGTGGTGGGAGAGTACGGCAGCTGGTTAGAATCCTGTAGCATAGCAACGATAATGTCACCACTACACTTCTCCTAGATGGAGAAACCCCCCCTGTGCATGTATTTGTGTATGTATTTGAAACCGATGCTGCGTCATCCTTTTCCATGTAAGGACTTTTTTCTTCTTCTTCATGTGCAATGAGCAACCACAGTGCCAGCAGACCTTGCTATTGGTCGACATAGGTCGTCCTCTGTCGTTCCCGGGGAAACTAGACCCCCCCCCTCTCTCCCCTGGTCCGGGCTGTATCTGATCAAGCTCTGTAGCAATACTTCTTACAACATTTTTGGTACTCCTTTGCGCAGGTGCATACAAAGATCACTGCACCCAATGTGTGTAATAAAGTGGTCTTGTGCCAGTGAATCAGGTGTGCTCGCACTATAATCTGGATAAACCTTTGAAGCTAGCCTGCTTAAATCATACCCAAAGTCACGAATGCACTCACCCACTTTACGTTTTCTGTCCTGAAAAAAAAAAATGCACGATTCCAGTCAGCATGTTCTGGTGGCTCAAAATGGCGCTGCAAAGGCACTTTGGTGTGAAAATGGAGGGAGAAGCCGAACAACCTGGGAACAGCAATCAAACAACCACCAACCGAACGACAGCCGGTGGTGGATCAGCCAGGTGCCATGGACAGGAGGATTAACCGGCAGGTGCTCACGCCAGAATCTTTTGAGACGGGGAAAGAAGGCGAATGGACTGTTTGGATTGAACAATTTGAGTTAGCAGTGAAAGTGAATGCTGTTGTAATCGTTCTTTGTATCCTGAGGTAAAGTATTACATAATCTCAGAGTATTTCCTCTTAGCAACAACATGAAAAAGTTCAAACGATCTGCTGCTCGCCATCCATTCACTGCTGTTAACTCAAATGTGTTAATGTGTCAAATAGTGTCTAGTGTTTTTGTGTGGTTTAGGCCCGGACCATCACAGTAGGTGTGAGCAGAGCATGTTGAACATCTGATACATACCTCTTAGGTCTTAGGTCAGCAACAGCCTGCCTCAATGCCTGTGTCACACCCTGATCTGTTTCACCTGGCTCGTGCTTGTCTCCAACTGCCACCAGGTGTCTCTCATTTTTCACCATTATCCCCTGTGTATTTATACCTGCGTTTTCTCTTTGTCTGTTGCCTGTTCGTCTTGTATTGTCAGGTCAGCGTGTTTCCTATTTGTTTCCTGTTCTCAAGTTTTTGTTTCTAGTCTTCCCAGTTCTGACCTTTCTGCCTGTCATGAAGCTGCCTGACTCTGACCTGGTTACGAACCTCTGCCTGCCCTCGACCTGCCTTTTGCCTGCCCCGTAATATAATAAATAATCTGAGAATCGAACTATCCGCCTCCTGTCTGTATCTGGGTCTTATCCTGGGTCATGATAGCCTGACAGGAAGCAGCAGTGAAATATACTGTATATTTTTTAAGCGGAATGCCATGACAGTGGCGGTGCAACTTAGAAATAGCCCAAAAACCTGCAACCAATACATTTTCACCACATCGTTTTCAAAGTATCCCAATTTGGCAGGAAAACCGTGAACATGGCAACAATGCTTTCAAGACTTTTTGAAACTCGAAACCTCGGAGTTAAAACATTTGCGTCGCTACATTTTTTTTTTGCGTGGAGTTTCCTATTAGTTGATTCTGATACCACAGATAGAACAATGAGACAGATATTTCACCAGATGTATAAATGTGAAGCATACGCTTGGCTTTTCCACTCACTACCAAATATGGTGGTGAAAGGAAGCCCAGTAGCCGGCAGTGGGAGAAGATGGAATTGCACATGCGCACCTCACAGAGTAGGCGTTCCCTAACGGAAATATGCCCACCTCCTTGTTTGTTCTGCACACTATGACTAATTTATTCACGTTGGAAACGAGAGGCTGTGGTCTATCTTGGTTTAGTGATAAAAACTCTTTGCTGATACTTTCCAAGTGTGAAACTTTTTGCAACAAGTTTCCAATACGAAAATGACAGAGTTCCGAGTTGTCTTGAATGCGGCATGAGAACGAGCCAAGCGCTCATGTTATATCAAAGATGGTGGATAAATGATGACAGTTCACTCAGGCCGTTTACCATTGAATAAAATGCTCAATTCCAGTCTGCTCTCCCATAGTTATTATTATACCCAGCGAGGAAGAGAGTCCTAACTCGGCAGAAAATCTGAGAAAGTGTCAAATTTGGTCTAGAAAAAATTATGTCCTACTTGCTACCTGAGGTTTATTTGATCGAATATAAGTTTCGTAGTGCTTAAGTTGAGTGTACTGATATACAATGCCTTCGGAAAGTATTCAGACCACTTGACTTTTTCCAACATTTTGGTTACAGCCTTATTCTAAAATTGAATAAATTGTATTTTTCCTTCATCAATCTACACACAATACCCCATAATGACAAAGCAAAAACAGTTTAGAAATCTTAGGGAATGTACACACATGCATATATAAAAAAAATATATATATACACAAACTAAATATCACATTTACAAAACTATTCAGACACTTTACTCAGTACTTTGTTGAAGCTCTTTTGGCAGCGATTACAGCCTCGAGTCTTCTTGGGTATGACGCTACAAGCTTGGCACACCTGTATTTGGGGAGTTTCTCTCATTCTTCTCTGCAGACCCTCTCAAGTTCTGTCAGGTAGGATGGGGAGCATTGCTGAGCAACTATTTTCAGATCTCTCCAGAGATGTTCAATCAGGTTCAAGTCAGGGCTCTGGCTGGGCCACTCAAGGACATTCAGAGACTTGTCCCGAAGCCACTCCTGCGTTGTCTTGTCTGTGTGCTTAGGGTTGTTGTCCTGTTGGAAGGTGAACCTTTGCCCCAGTCTGAGGTCCTGAGCGATCTGGAGCAGGTTTTCATCAAGGATCTCTCTATACTTTGCTCCGTTCATCTTTGCCTCAATCCTGACTAGTTTCCCAGTTCCTGCCGCTGAAAAACATCCTCACAGCATGATGCCGCCACCACTGTGCTTCACCGTAGAGATAGTGCCAGGTTTCCTGCAGACGTGACACTTGGCATTCAGGCCAAAGAGTTCAATCTTGGTTTCATCAGACCAGAGAATCTTGTTAATCATGGTCTGAGAGTCCTTTAGGTGCCTTCTGGCAAACTCCAAGCGGGCTGTCATGTACATTTTACTGAGGAGAGGCTTCTGTCTGACCACTCTACCATAAAGGCCTGATTCGTGGAATGCTGCAGAGATGGTTGTCCTTCTGGAAGGTTCTCCCATCTCCACAGAGGAACTCTAGAGCTCTGTCAGAGTGACCATTGGGTTCTTGGTCACCTCCCTGACCAAGGATTGCTCAGTTTGGCCGGGCGGCCAGCTCTAGGAAGAGTCTTGGTGGTTCCAAACTTCTTCCATTTAAGAATGGAGGCCACTGTGTTCTTGGATCACAATGCTGAAGATATTTTTGGTACCCTTCCCCAGATGTGTGCCTCGACACAATCCTGTCTCTGAGCTCTATGGACAATTCCTTCGATCTCATGGCTTGGTTTTTGCTCCGACATGCTCTGTCAACTGTGGGACCTTGTATAGACAGGTGTGTGTGTGCCTTTCCAAATCATGTCCAACCAATTGAATTTACCACAGGTGGATTTCAGTTTTTAATTTGTAATACATTTGCAAACATTTCTAAACCTGTTTTCGCTTTGTCAGTATGGAGTATTGTGTGTAGATTACTGAGGATTTTTTATTTATTTTTTAAATCCGTTTTAGAATAAGGCTGTAACGTAACAGAATGTGCAAAAAAGTCAAGGGGTCTGAATACTTTCCGAAGGCACTGTATTTTGGCCATATACCACACCCCTTGTGCCTTATTGGTTAATCATCGCAGTCAAACAAGTTAAATCGACATTCATTGATGGAAAATGATCTGGCGAGTTTAACAAGGGTGAAATATATTTTCTCTTGCTACATATTTAAAGTCCTTTGCTAAGTAATGTCATAGCTTGCAATAATTCTTAATTTGAGGAAACTCAAATTTTGCTTCTAACGTCGTTACACGGAACCCAAACTGTCTGTGCGCCATCGTGCATAAATATATTTTGTCCCCCCACACAGAACGCGATGACGACACGCAGGTTAAAATATCAAAACAAACTCTGAATGAATTATATTAATTTGGAGACA
Source organism: Salvelinus fontinalis (assembly GCF_029448725.1). Taxonomy (NCBI): domain Eukaryota; kingdom Metazoa; phylum Chordata; class Actinopteri; order Salmoniformes; family Salmonidae; genus Salvelinus; species Salvelinus fontinalis. The sequence continues at coordinate 5,555,899 of NC_074678.1, read as the reverse complement.
GGTCGAAAAGCATTAAACACTTATGGCAATTTAGCATGCACTTGCTAGCTAATTTGTCCTATTTAGCTAGCTTGCTGTTGCTAGCTAATTTGTCCTGGGATATAAACATTGAGTTGTTATTTTACCTGAAATGCACACGGTCCTCTACTCCGCCAATTAATCCACACACAAAACGGTCAACCGAATCGTTTCTAGTCATCTCTCTTCTTTCCAGGCTTTTTCTTCTCTTGACTTTATTGGCAACTTTCATAAATTTGGTGCATTACAGCTACTGACCTCATTTGTCTTTCAGTCACCCACGTGGGTATAACCAATGAGGAGATGGCACTTGGGTACCTGCTTCTATAAACCAACGAGGAGATGGGAGACGCAGGACTGGCAGCACGATTTGCGTATAGGAATGACTTCTACGCAGACACTTGTTGGCGCGCGAGCAGTGTGGTGCAATAATTTAATTTCATAACATAGATTTCTAAATTTATTTTGCAACGCGAGTGGTGTAGTCAGCCTGTTACTATGATATTCCTTCTTAATTGGCTTGGTAACGTTAAGGAAAATGGTGTATTGTATAGATATGGCAACTCATCTCTTGCTGTGAAAATCATGATATGCTCGTTTTCCGGTCTTTTGGCGGGGCGGGTTTTAAGTGTTATTGACATGGCAACCCGACTTGAAAGCGCGCTGTCTGTATAGTAGGCTGCTGTTCACGGGAGCACGGATGAAACTACGGACGGAGCAGAGAGCACAAGACTCAACGTTGAACTGATTTGATAAGTGTTAGATACTAAATTAGTGTGTAGCAATAGCTAGTTTTTCAATCCTTTGATAAGTAAACGCTAGTCTTGGACATCCACATCGTTCGCATTCATTGATGAACACAAGACTTGACTTCACCCCCTCTCTTATGAATATTGAATTCGCGGTATGAATTGTTTGCATCTGATAGTTTGATGGGGCTTTTAAGGATTATGATGCCGCCCAAGTTACAGCTTTTGTCTATTTTGGCTTTTGGAGTGTCGATGCTCTTCATTGAAAACCAAATCCAGAAACTGGAGGAGTCGCGGGCAAAACTGGGTAAGCATTTGAACGCTGTCCTGCACGATATTTGTAAAATATCAACAGTAGTTACGTGCTAAGTGTTTGTAAACAGTGTGTTGGAGAATTACAATCATCGACTTCAGATCGGAAATCTATCTTGTGATTTTGGGTAACGTTAGCTAACGTTTAACTAGCAAGATAGCTTTCCAGCCAAGAGTGCAGTTTTGCATTCTAATCGAGCTAGCTAGCAGTTAGTTACCTAAAGGCAACTCGGTAGCTAGTTGGCTGGCTACAATGTATCCCGTCTTTCCACATTTTGTTAATGTTTTCCAACAACAAACTAGTTAACTTAATACGTTTAGTATTTACCAGAAGATACCGACCCTACCATAACGCTTTTTTTTTTTTTACATTGAGCTGCACTAGGGTCGGAACGCAATCATGGTTACATTAACACAAGAGATCAACATAGCAAATTGGGAGTGATGAACCAATGGAATTCCATTTCAATGACAGACGCGAGGAGAAGAAGGGGGGCATTGGGTGATGCTAATATGGGTGAGGGGCAGGACCAAAGTTGGGGAAAGATTAACTTTATGAAAATTGCGTTGCTATTGACCATTCGAAACTCACTCGTTTCCAGTAACTATAGTTTCCAGCCCATACTAGATTGACTGTTGATACATGGCACTACCTAGCTGTTGCTAGCACCAACAGGAGGGTGAAGCAAACGTGGCTATCCAAATTTACGTGGAAAAGGATCTCGGCCTTCAGACACCATGGAGTCAGCGTGAGATAGGGGTCGGAAAACATACCTCTATGCAGAGATGTGATATGCCACTGTACTCCAAATTGTAACTTTTCCCACACTGATACATAGACAAGATTGAAATACTGCTAGTTTTCCTGGAAAAATTCCCATTTTGTCCTCATGCTAGCTAGCGGTAGATTGGCTACTGCAAGCTAGCATGAGGATGAAAATGACAGTTTTCTGGGTAAAATGTGCAGTATTTCACTCTTCTCGTTACAGCTGCATTGAAACTCAGTTTGGCTGGAAATCTGGGTCGTCTTGTTCTAATCGAGCCGACGATAGAGCAGGAATGGCTCTCCATATCTGTGTGTGAAGCGTTTTGATTTGAAGAAGCCATCTGTCACAGCTAAAGCTGTGTTGATATGTTGTATCCCATTCCCTTAGAGGCAATTCTGCATCATGCAGTTGTACCCACCTAGGTCTGATCCAAAAGATTTCCCCTTTCCTAACAAAATAGAATGTCAGGTTATCATTTCACCTGTGTATGATACTGCTGCAGAGAGAACACGCCCCTCTCCACATCGACAGGGCCACCGTGGAGAGGGTCAAATGGGTGGACATCACTGAGGACCTGTAATGGTCCCCTTCACACCGACAGCGTGGTGATGAATGCGCAACAGAGCCTTGTTGGAGAGATTAGTCTTTGCCACCTAATACCCTCACAAACGTATACAGATACACTGTTGAGAGCGTCCTGTCGGGCTGTATTACCGCATGCTACGGCCTGAAAACGCAGGGCTCGCCAGAGGGTGGTGTGGTTCAGCCAGGCTCATCATCGGGGGCACAATGCCTGCCCTCCAGGACATCTAAAACAGCCAGTGTCATAGGACGGCCAAGAAGATCTTCAAGGACCTCAGTCACCCGAGCCACGGCCTGTTCACCCCGCTACCATCTAGAAGATCATCAAGGACCTCAGCCACCCGAGCCATGGCCTGTTCACCCGCTACCATCTAGAAGATCAAGGACCTCAGCCACCCGAGCCATGGCCTGTTCACCCCGCTACCATCTAGAGGGCGGTGACAGTACAGGTTCATCAAATCCAGGATCGAGAGACTGAGAGACATCTATCTCCAGGCCATCAGACTGTTAAATAGTCACCGCTAGCCAGGCCTCTGCCCAGTACCCTGCCCCGAACCTTATTTTATTGAGCTTTAATAAATAATAATAATATTCTTATTTACAATGACAGCCAAACCCAGACGACGCTGGGCCAATTGTGCGCTGCCCTATGGGACTCCCAATCACGGCCGGTTGTGATACAGCCTGGAATCGAACCAGGGCCTGCAGTGACGCCTCTAGCACTGAGATGCAGTTCCTTAGACCGTTGTGCCATTTGGGAGCCCAGAACCTTAGACACTAGCCGGCTACTACCCTGCTCTTTAGACTGCTGCCCTAATGTACGTAAAATAATTGAACACTGATCACTTTTAATAATGTTTACACACTGTATACTGTATTCTACTCATGGCTCATCCTGTATAACGAGTGCTTGCTATACACACATTTTCTCTTCACATTCTGTATATATATTATATTCTGGACTCTGGTCTGGAAGATCATTTCCTGCAACTCTATCCATCTTCCCATGGGGTTTTGTACTGTGTATTTAAATACTATATTCTTGATATGGCTCCATAACATCTCTACTACTGTACATACCATTCTTAGTATCTTTACTATTGTACATACCATTCTTAGTATATGCTTTGTAAATGAATCCAGTGTTGATACAGTGCCTTGAGAATGTATTCATACCCCTTGACTTATTCCACATCTTGTTGTGTTACAGCCTGATTCAAAATGGATGAAATACATTTTCTCTTTCTCCCAGCGACACAAAATACCCCATAATGACAAAGTGAAAACATATTTATAGACATTTTGTAGAAGCACTTCTGACATTGACTACAGCTGTGAGTCTTTCTGGGTAAATCTCTAAGCGCGTCCCACACCAGGATTGTTCAACATTTGCCCATTTATTCCTTTCAAATTGGTTTTTGATCATTGCTAGAGAAACTATTTTATATATTTTAAAATAGATTTAAGCCAAAACTAACTCGCCCACTCAGGAACGTTCACTGTCCTCTTGGTAAGCAACTCCAGTGTAGATTTGGCTTTGTGTTGTAGGTTATTGTCCTGCTGAAAGGGGAATTTATCTCCCGGTGTCTAGTGGAAAGCTGAACCAGGTGTTCCTCTAGGGCACAGGTGTCAAACTCATTCCACGGAGGGCCGAGTGTCTGCGGGTTTTCGCTCCACCCTTGTACTTGATTGATGAATTAACATCACTAATTAGTTAGGAACTCCCCACACCTGGTTGTCTAGGGCTTTATTGAAAGGAAAGACCAAAAACCTGCAGACACAAGGCCCTCCGTGGAATGAGTTTGACACCCCTGCTCTAGGGTTTTGCCTGTGCTTAGCTCCATTACTTTCTTTTTTTATCCTGAACTCCCCAGTCCTTAATGATTACAAGCATACCCATAACATGATGCTTTCACCACCACTATGCTTGAAAATATGGATAGTGGTACTCAGTAATGTGTTGTATTTGCCCCAAACATAATGCATTTTATTCAGGACAAAGTGTATTTCTTTGGCACATTTTCGGCAGTGTTACTTTAGTGCCTTGTTGCAAACAGGATACATGTTTTGGAATATATTTTTTTTAATTCAGTACAGGCTTCCTTTTCACTCTGTCATTGAAGTTAGTTTTGTGGAGTAACTACAATGTTGAGCCATCCATTAAACTCTTAACTGTTTTAAAGTCACCATTGGCCTCATTGTAAAATCTCTGAGCAGTTTCCTTCCTGTCCGGCAACTGAGTTAGGAAGGACGCCTGTCTCTTTGTAGTGACTGGGTGTATTGATACACCATCCAGAGTATAATTAACAACTTCACCATGTTCAAAGGGATATTCAATGTCTGCTTTTTTTTTTACCCATATACTTATAGGTGCCCTTTGCGAGGCGTTGGAAAATCTCCCTGGTCTTTGTTTGAAATTCACTGCTCGGCTGAGGGACCTTAACATTATCTGTATGTGTGGGGTGCAGAGATGAGGTAGTCATTCAACAGTCATGTTAGACTTATTGGACACAAAGTGAGTCCATGCAACTTATTATGTGACTTGTTAAGCACATTTTTACTCCTGATCTGATTTTAGGCTTTTCATGACAAAGGGGTTGAATACTTATTGACTCAAAGACATTGCAGTTTTAATTTTTTTAAATATATTGAAGCAATATCTCAAGACATCAGTCTGGAAGTTAAAGCTTGGTTGCAAATGGGTCTTCCAAATGGACAATGACCCCAAGCATACTTCCAAAGTTGTGGCAAAATGGCTTAAGGACAACAAAGTCAAGGTTTTGGAGTGGCCATCACAAAGCCCTGACCTTAGTCCTATAGAACATTTGTGGGCAGAACTGAAAAAGCACGTGCAAGCAAGGAGGCCTACAAACCTGACTCAGTTACACCAGCTCTGTCAGGAGGAATGGGCCAACATTTACCCAACTTATTATGGGAAGCTTGTGGAAGGCTACCCGACGCATTTGACCCAAGTTAAACAATTTAAAGGCAATGCTACCCAATACTAATTGAGTGTATGTGAACTTCTGACCCACTGGGAATGTGATGAAAGAAATTAAAGCTGAATTAAATCATTCTCTCTACTATTATTCTGACATTTCACATTCTTAAAATAAAGTGGTGATCCTAACTGACCTAAGACAGGGAATTTTTACTAGGATTAAATGTCAGGAATTGTGAAAACTGAGTTTAAATGTATTCGGCTAAGGTGTATTTAAACCTCTGACTTCAACTGTATTTGGTTTGTTCATCGGATTAGTTTAGACATTTCTCGGTTGATTTATTTGTTTACTTGTTTGACTTTTGCTATATCGTTAGGAGCTAGTAACATAACATCTCACTGCACCCTCTATTATCTGCTGAACTGTGTGTACACGACCAATAAACCATCTGTTTTGATAATGTCCGTCAGTTGTCTGCATAGGCTAAGCCATAACCAACCCATTCCCAAAGGATGATTGTTCCTGTTCCCGCTGAAGCGGGGTAGAGACAGAGCTGCTTGTCTACGCTAGCCGTCATGCTCCCCTTTGGCATTATTTAATAGTGTAAGTTACATATTTTTTTTTTAATAAGGGACGTGTGTGTGTAAATATAACATTCAATCGAGTATATCGTGACTAATGAACCAATGACTAATGAACACAAAGCATGTTTTTTTTCAAAGCTAATTTGTATTTGTCACAAGCTTCCTAAACAACAGGTGAAAGGCTACCCGACTTAACAGTGAAGTGTTTAACCTTTCCGACAACGCAGGGTTGAAAGATACAATAATAGAAATCATAATAAGTACACAGCTTTCAGTCATGTTCTGAATTTTCATTATGGATGAGATTGGGGAGGGGAATCAGAAATCCAATAATACTGTAATTAAATGGGATTAAATGTGGACGGCTGCTGTATCTGGAGAGGTGAAAGGTGATGGATGAGCAGCAATGGGGATTATTCCCTATCGTGCTGCCAGCCTGTCACTATGGGCCAGTCTGACACATCAATGGGCTGCGTCCCAAATCACACCCTATTCCCTAATATAGTGCACTACTTTTGACCAGGGACCCCTAGGTATTTCAAACTCTGAATAGGGGGAATCTGTACAGATGCTTTACATAGTTCTATTATGCAGGCTACCAATATCGGGCGGCAGCGTAGCCTAGTGGTTAGAGTGTTGGACTAGTAACCGAAAGGTTGCAAGTTTGAATCCCCGAGCTGACAAGATACAAATCTGTTCTGCCCCTGAACAAGGCAGTTAACCCACTGTTCCTAGGCTGTCATTGAAAATAAGAATTTGTTCTTAACTGACTTGACTGGTTAAATAAAGGTAAAATACAAATGTTTATTTAAAAAAATATATATAAATAATTTGATATGCGTTTTCCGTCATGATTCGCTGCAGGTCACGCTAGGTCATTGTGTGAAAAGCATTGTACCTACCTTGAGCAGCTTCCTTCCCCTGCAATGTCTAATACATTGCCATTTAAGGCCATTGTCAAGGCCCACAACTCCAGGAAGCTGCTGACATAACCTTGGAAACAAAGAGGATTATAATAATTGTTACTTGGTAGACAAGAAGAAGAAGCAGCTTAGCCAGACCATTATCCTCTGTTGTCCACATCCCTGCTGATCGGGCAACAGAAGAACATCAGACTGACGTTGGGATGATGCTACAGTAGCAGTACTTCATAAGGGGGAGGGGGGGGTTGGTTGTTCTGTCCGCAGGGATTGGTTGAGAGCAGTGTCCATGGGTTGAAGTTTGAGTGGGAGAAGGGATTTATATTAATAGATGGTAGTAAGTAGGGCCGGGACAATACCTCAAGTTTTTTGCTCTGATGCCAGGTGGTCCTAGGCTATTTGGAGGGAGAAAGAAGAGGAGAAGGATGTCCATTTACTGGCATTACCCATCATGCCAATGGGTCAACCCTTTTGACCAGATGTGACTATCTCCTCTGATCAACAGGATTCATCTGGCCTGTGATTTTTTTGTTGTTGTAGAGTGCATTTTGCCATGTACACGATTGATCATTAGCCCCTCCCTGTTGCTGTCTTACCAGCTTTTTGAATGCACACAGATGACACAGTGGCCATTACCTAGGCGACATGGCTGAATAAACAAGAGCAAGTCCTGTGCTTATAGTTGTATATGTCTGGTATGTGAGCTGCAATGGGTTTTATACTTGGCAATGTAACTTTTTTATTTATTCTACATTTCATTGTGAAACTGAACCTAATGAGGCTGTCTCCTTTGTGTCCTCCCAAGGGTTTCCTCAATGCATTTCCCCCACTTCTTTCCACTGCAGCATTAGCAGGGCTCTCGTTGTGGAGTGGATTTTCTTGGTATCCCGGAAGGTCTCCTTGGCAAAGTGGGCTTCATGGAGGGGAAGAAAGGAGGGGGGGGGGAGAAGGTGGAGCGATTTGACAGACACCCCTCACACGGTTCAGTAAAGCCCTGTTCTTTTCTGGGCCTGGTTTTCACGTCTGTTCTTTTCTGGGCCTGGTTTTCACGTCTGTTCTTTTCTGGGCCTGGTTTTCACGTCTGTTCTTTTCTGGGCCTGGTTTTCACGTCTGTTCTTTTCTGGGCCTGGTTTTCACGTCTGTTCTTTTCTGGATCTCTGCTCAGCAGCCTTATCACGAAGACTGCAGCTTTTCAGTTGAACCTGCTAGAGCCATTTTGTATTTTCATGGATTGTTGGAATCCCAGCAAAAGGCTCTCTGATTTCTTGTTTTAAATGGTGCAGAGACAGAGTTAACTTTCAATGTTTGGGTTCCATATATTTAAAATATCTGTAATTTTTCTGTATTTATTTTGAATTGTTTTACTGTTCCAGGGTTAGACTTAATACTGCACTACGAAGTTCTCTGCGAATCATTGTAATGTTTGTGTCAGTTAATCCTGTAAGGGATGGGTTGTCAACTGGCGATTAGACACGGAAATAAAATTCAAATTCATCAAAAAATAATTTTACAAAACCTTATCTGTTGTCCCACATAACTTGCCAGCCCCAAAATAAGGTTTTGTTTCTGTGTAACTGATTTAATTATTCATGTTTTTGCTCACTGTAACCAATCGTCCGAGTCCAATGGAGTAAGTTTGGTTTGAGTTGGTGATTGGCAGCACATCCATTATGATACTGGTTAGCTGAGTGATGAATGGAGGGGTGTGTGTGTGTGTGTGTGTGATTAATACGTCTGCAGCAGGACTACTGTCTTTGACTGTCAATATTCATCTTTTATCAGGAGGCTGGCTTTTGTGTTAATCAGTAGTGCTTTGACCAATGAGGTCGGGGCGGCAGCGTAGCCTAGTGGTTAGAGCGTTGGACTAGTAACCGGAAGGTTGCAAGTTCAAATCCCCGAGCTGACAAGGTACAAATCTGTCGTTCTGCCCCTGAACAGGCAGTTAACCCACTGTTCCTGGGCCGTCATTGAAAATAAGAATTTGTTCTTAACTGACTTGCCTAGTTAAATAAAGGTAACAAAAAAAAAAATATATAAAAAAAATGAGCTGCCGGTCAAACTGCAAATGTAGCGGTGAGGAGAGCGATGCCAGGCCAGATCGCACATTCTACTTCGACAGGACTTCTTATTCTGCTGCTGTGGGTAAACTGGCACGCCACAATGAGAGTTCAGGTTCGATTTCTACCGGTTTTGTCATCTTCCTCTCAGCCTTGTGCAGTTTAGACTGGATGGACGGACAGGCAGAGACCAACCGAGAGACAGCAAGTGGAGGATGGTCGGCATTCTCTTTTTAGAAACAAATGACTCCTGTCTTATTGTAGATTTTGGGTGTTTTGTCACATAACGAAGCCTAACAAACTTCCTCTTTCTAGGCAGATTTGAGTAATTCATCTAAACTAGAGTGGAAGTGAGTGCATGAGCACTATGGAAGACATGGTACCCTAAATAATGAGTCCCCGACGGAAAAGAAAGAAGAGAGCCTTCTCACTGTCTCAGCTGACTACTTCCTGTCTAACTCTGTATGGCCCTGAATGCCTCCTCTCCCTGTCTCAGCTGACTACTTCCTGTCTAACTCTGTATGGCCCTGAATGCCTCCTCTCCCTGTCTCAGCTGACTACTTCCTGTCTAACTCTGTATGGCCCTGAATGCCTCCTCTCCCAGTCTCAGCTGAAGGCATGCTGATTGCTGTCTCTAACACTCTGTATGCCCGTGTCACACTTCCATGTGCACATTCACTATCCCTCAATTAGGAATGTGACAAATGTATTTTTAACGTTTAAACTTTTTAATTTTTTAATCTGGGTTTCTTTTAAAATGATAAATGATTGCATTCCACATGAATTCACAATGCTGCTGCTGCTAGCAACACTTTGTGTCTCATGGTGCGCATCCCTTTCAGATGGTTAAGCATTGTACCAGTACTGCCATTTGACTTACTATGCTGTGTATTTTCTGCATGTACTTCCTATCGCTGAGTCTACCATCTTAAATTACACAACCCAGGCGTTTATAGCCTATTATTATCTAGTTGGGCTATAACACAGAAAGTTATGTTTTGTGATAACTGCACAGTGATTTTAATTTTGTGGAGGCAAAAAAAAGTGCATTTTTCTTCTTGATAAGGATCCCGATTTTTTTTTTTTATTTTATTTTTTTTAAATGTTATTTTATTTTTATTTTTTTGTTTAAACGTTCATACCCCTACTTTCCATCTCAGCTCGGTATCCCCACTCACTATCCCTCAATCTCAGCAGGGTGTCCCCATTCCATTACGTCATCAGCAACTTGACTGATTTAATGTTGTATAATAGACTAGTCATTGAGTGGTAAAACGGGCTACGTGGCAGATTCTGCAGGCGTTTTAATCTGAGATATCCTTCTAACCTGTTTTTTGGGGGGGGAACTTTAATAAGATACAAGTTTAGTCCTGCTTGATAATGCTTAGGCCTGGATCTCGCAGTGTATGTTTCTCTGAATGGATTAGAATTTAGTCTGGTGAATTCCTTTTATAGTTTGGGCCTTTTTAAAATAAAAATAGTTTGTAGTAATTTATGTCAAATGTTATCCATAATTGATCATGCCCTTGCAGCCAGGCTACCGTACTGAATTAATGACCTATCACATTCCAGACAGTCCAATTCACGATCAGGACTCTTGACTTAGGTGCACCACGACTGTGTTTCTGAACTTGTTCCACTTCCTGCTATTACACAAGTTCACTGGAAAACAGACGTAACTTTCTGGTGGTGAACGACAAACTGTTTGTGCTCCAACATGACCCGGGACAGTTGTATTGATCCAGAGAAGAGGGAAGTGATGGTGGTGATAAGTCGAGGGAGATCCTAGAGAATAGTGGCCTTCTCTTTCACCGGCTGACAGCTGATCGCATCGCTTCTACAGGGCTACTGTGTCTGTTTGCCTAGTTTTCTGTGCTGCCTTCAGCTTCAATGCCTTATTTCGGGTTTACTTCACTAAAATACTCTCAGAAAATCCTTTAAAAAAAAATCCTTAGGTCTTTTCTTAGCTTTAGAGGATGGTATTTTATATATGGGCAGATCCATGTTAAAGGACCCATGAACATCAACATGTGAAGTCAACTCTGGTGTCAAATGAAACCTAAGAGTTATTTTATTTTTTAAGGCATACATTTTACATCCATTTTCTATAGTAAATGTGAGTAAGTTTTTGATTCTTGGGTCAAACTAATGGAAAAGGGGTCTTTTTAGAAATCGTCTATTGGAAATGCATCAACACACCATGTTGAAGTAAAGACCCCTGACAACTATTTTGGTTCGGACCAGCCTTGATTTGGCCCAAACATAGACTTCTAGATTTGGTTCAGTCCAGATCTGAACCAATCATAGATATTTGGAGAGCACAGTAGAGTACAGTGTGTTACAGGAGAGCACAGTAGAGTACAGTGTGTTACAGGAGAGCACAGTAGAGTACAGTGTGTTACAGGAGAGCGCAGCAGAGTACAGTATGTTACAGGAGAGCGCAGCAGAGTACAGTATGTTACAGGAGAGCGCAGCAGAGTACAGTATGTTACAGGAGAGCGCAGCAGAGTACAGTATGTTACAGGAGAGCGCAGCAGAGTACAGTATGTTACAGGAGAGCGCAGCAGAGTACAGTATGTTACAGGAGAGCGCAGCAGAGTACAGTATGTTACAGGAGAGCGCAGCAGAGTACAGTATGTTACAGGAGAGCGCAGCAGAGTACAGTGTGTTACAGGAGAGCGCAGTAGAGTACAGTATGTTACAGGAGAGCGCAGCAGAGTACAGTATGTTACAGGAGAGCGCAGCAGAGTACAGTATGTTACAGGAGAGCGCAGCAGAGTACAGTATGTTACAGGAGAGCGCAGCAGAGTACAGTGTGTTACAGGAGAGCGCAGCAGAGTACAGTATGTTACAGGAGAGCGCAGCAGAGTACAGTATGTTACAGGAGAGCGCAGCAGAGTACAGTATGTTACAGGAGAGCGCAGCAGAGTACAGTATGTTACAGGAGAGCGCAGCAGAGTACAGTGTGTTACAGGAGAGCGCAGTAGAGTACAGTATGTTACAGGAGAGCGCAGCAGAGTACAGTGTGTTGCAGGAGAGTGCAGTATGTTACAGGAGAGCGCAGTAGAGTGCAGTATGTTACAGGAGAGCGCAGTAGAGTACAGTGTGTTACAGGAGAGCGCAGTAGAGTACAGTGTGTTGCAGGAGAGCGCAGTAGAGTACAGTGTGTTGCAGGAGAGCGCAGTAGAGTACAGTGTGTTGCAGGAGAGCGCAGGAGAGTACAGTGTGTTGCAGGAGAGCGCAGGAGAGTACAGTGTGTTGCAGGAGAGCGCAGGAGAGTACAGTGTGTTGCAGGAGAGCGCAGTAGAGTACAGTATGTTACAGGAGAGCGCAGCAGAGTACAGTGTGTTGCAGGAGAGTGCAGTATGTTACAGGAGAGCGCAGCAGAGTACAGTATGTTACAGGAGAGCGCAGCAGAGTACAGTATGTTACAGGAGAGCGCAGCAGAGTACAGTGTGTTACAGGAGAGCGCAGCAGAGTACAGTATGTTACAGGAGAGCGCAGCAGAGTACAGTATGTTACAGGAGAGCGCAGCAGAGTACAGTATGTTACAGGAGAGCGCAGCAGAGTACAGTATGTTACAGGAGAGCGCAGCAGAGTACAGTGTGTTACAGGAGAGCGCAGTAGAGTACAGTATGTTACAGGAGAGCGCAGCAGAGTACAGTGTGTTGCAGGAGAGTGCAGTATGTTACAGGAGAGCGCAGTAGAGTACAGTGTGTTACAGGAGAGCGCAGTAGAGTACAGTGTGTTGCAGGAGAGCGCAGTAGAGTACAGTGTGTTGCAGGAGAGCGCAGTAGAGTACAGTGTGTTGCAGGAGAGCGCAGGAGAGTACAGTGTGTTGCAGGAGAGCGCAGGAGAGTACAGTGTGTTGCAGGAGAGCGCAGGAGAGTACAGTGTGTTGCAGGAGAGCGCAGGAGAGTACAGTGTGTTGCAGGAGAGCGCAGGAGAGTACAGTGTGTTGCAGGAGAGCGCAGGAGAGTACAGTGTGTTGCAGGAGAGCGCAGGAGAGTACAGTGTGTTGCAGGAGAGCGCAGGAGAGTACAGTGTGTTGCAGGAGAGCGCAGGAGAGTACAGTGTGTTGCAGGAGAGCGCAGGAGAGTACAGTGTGTTGCAGGAGAGCGCAGGAGAGTACAGTGTGTTGCAGGAGAGCGCAGGAGAGTACAGTGTGTTGCAGGAGAGCGCAGGAGAGTACAGTGTGTTGCAGGAGAGCGCAGGAGAGTACAGTGTGTTGCAGGAGAGCGCAGGAGAGTACAGTGTGTTGCAGGAGAGCGCAGGAGAGTACAGTGTGTTGCAGGAGAGCGCAGGAGAGTACAGTGTGTTGCAGGAGAGCGCAGGAGAGTACAGTGTGTTGCAGGAGAGCGCAGGAGAGTACAGTGTGTCGCAGGAGAGCGCAGGAGAGTACAGTGTGTCGCAGGAGAGCGCAGGAGAGTACAGTGTGTCGCAGGAGAGTACAGTGTGTTGCAGGAGAGTGCAGGAGAGTACAGTGTGTTGCAGGAGAGTGCAGGAGAGTACAGTGTGTTGCAGGAGAGTGCAGGAGAGTACAGTGTGTTGCAGGAGAGTGCAGGAGAGTACAGTGTGTTGCAGGAGAGTGCAGGAGAGTACAGTGTGTTGCAGGAGAGTACAGTGTGTTGCAGGAGAGTACAGTGTGTCGCAGGAGAGCGCAGTAGAGTGCAGTGTGTCGCAGGAGAGCGCAGTAGAGTGCAGTGTGTCGCAGGAGAGCGCAGTAGAGTGCAGTGTGTCGCAGGAGAGCGCAGTAGAGTGCAGTGTGTCGCAGGAGAGCGCAGTAGAGTGCAGTGTGTCGCAGGAGAGCGCAGTAGAGTGCAGTGTGTCGCAGGAGAGCGCAGTAGAGTGCAGTGTGTCGCAGGAGAGCGCAGTAGAGTGCAGTGTGTCGCAGGAGAGCGCAGTAGAGTGCAGTGTGTCGCAGGAGAGCGCAGTAGAGTGCAGTGTGTCGCAGGAGAGCGCAGTAGAGTGCAGTGTGTCGCAGGAGAGCGCAGTAGAGTGCAGTGTGTCGCAGGAGAGCGCAGTAGAGTGCAGTGTGTCGCAGGAGAGCGCAGTAGAGTGCAGTGTGTCGCAGGAGAGCGCAGTAGAGTGCAGTGTGTCGCAGGAGAGCGCAGTAGAGTGCAGTGTGTCGCAGGAGAGCGCAGTAGAGTGCAGTGTGTCGCAGGAGAGCGCAGTAGAGTGCAGTGTGTCGCAGGAGAGCGCAGTAGAGCGCAGTGTGTCGCAGGAGAGCGCAGTAGAGCGCAGTGTGTCGCAGGAGAGCGCAGTAGAGCGCAGTGTGTCGCAGGAGAGCGCAGTAGAGCGCAGTGTGTCGCAGGAGAGCGCAGTAGAGCGCAGTGTGTCGCAGGAGAGCGCAGTAGAGCGCAGTGTGTCGCAGGAGAGCGCAGTAGAGCGCAGTGTGTCGCAGGAGAGCGCAGTAGAGCGCAGTGTGTCGCAGGAGAGCGCAGTAGAGCGCAGTGTGTCGCAGGAGAGCGCAGTAGAGCGCAGTGTGTCGCAGGAGAGCGCAGTAGAGCGCAGTGTGCCGCAGGAGAGCGCAGTAGAGCGCAGTGTGCCGCAGGAGAGCGCAGTAGAGCGCAGTGTGCCGCAGGAGAGCGCAGTAGAGCGCAGTGTGCCGCAGGAGAGCGCAGTAGAGCGCAGTGTGCCGCAGGAGAGCGCAGTGTGTCGCAGGAGAGCGCAGGAGAGCGCAGTGTGTCGCAGGAGAGCGCAGGAGAGCGCAGTGTGTCGCAGGAGAGCGCAGGAGAGCGCAGTGTGTCGCAGGAGAGCGCAGGAGAGCGCAGTGTGTCGCAGGAGAGCGCAGGAGAGCGCAGTGTGTCGCAGGAGAGCGCAGTAGAGCGCAGTGTGTCGCAGGAGAGCGCAGTAGAGCGCAGTGTGTCGCAGGAGAGCGCAGTAGAGCGCAGTGTGTCGCAGGAGAGCGCAGTGTGTCGCAGGAGAGCGCAGTAGAGCGCAGTGTGTCGCAGGAGAGCGCAGTAGAGCGCAGTGTGTCGCAGGAGAGCGCAGTAGAGCGCAGTGTGTCGCAGGAGAGCGCAGTAGAGCGCAGTGTGTCGCAGGAGAGCGCAGTAGAGCGCAGTGTGTCGCAGGAGAGCGCAGTAGAGCGCAGTGTGTCGCAGGAGAGCGCAGTAGAGCGCAGTGTGCCGCAGGAGAGCGCAGTAGAGCGCAGTGTGCCGCAGGAGAGCGCAGTAGAGCGCAGTGTGCCGCAGGAGAGCGCAGTAGAGCGCAGTGTGCCGCAGGAGAGCGCAGTAGAGCGCAGTGTGTCACAGGAGAGCGCAGTGTGTCACAGGAGAGCGCAGGAGAGCGCAGTGTGTCACAGGAGAGCGCAGTAGAGCGCAGTGTGTCACAGGAGAGCGCAGTAGAGCGCAGTGTGTCACAGGAGAGCGCAGTAGAGCGCAGTGTGTCACAGGAGAGCGCAGTAGAGCGCAGTGTGTCACAGGAGAGCGCAGTAGAGCGCAGTGTGTCACAGGAGAGCGCAGTAGAGCGCAGTGTGTCACAGGAGAGCGCAGTGTGTCACAGGAGAGCGCAGTGTGTCACAGGAGAGCGCAGTGTGTCACAGGAGAGCGCAGTGTGTCACAGGAGAGCGCAGTGTGCCACAGGAGAGCGCAGTGTGCCACAGGAGAGCGCAGTGTGCCACAGGAGAGCGCAGTGTGCCACAGGAGAGCGCAGTGTGCCACAGGAGAGCGCAGTGTGCCACAGGAGAGCGCAGTAGAGTACAGTATGTTACAACTAACGTTACAGTTTGAGGAACGGCAAGGAGTTGTATACCGAATGAATGAAATGTTATTTCCGTGTCAAATCGAAAACCCATCCCTTATGGGATTAACTGACACGTTAACAATCATTACAATAATTCACTATGGTAATTAAATGAGCATTCTTCATCCGGCATTCTCTGCATTGTCCATTGCATAAAGAGTGAATAAAAAAATACATCAGTCTAAGGTTATCCAGACAATAATTACATCCCTAGAGCAGTACAATAGTACACACAATAAACAGACAAATACAGAAAAAATAAAGAAAAACAGTTAATAGTATAGTGAATTGGTTCCTCAAGCTAAAGTTAGCTCATCTGATGTTGTGAAGTTAGCTAGCTGTCTGACTTTATTAGCCATTTATTAACTATAGTTTAGACTATAGTTAACATACTGGTAAGTTTGATGTATAAGTAGCTAGCTAACATACCGGTACATACTGCTCTCATGATATGCTATGTGGTTCGTAAGGACAGCGTAGCTAACAAATTGTCACCAACATAACATGTAAGGTAACTTTTATTTGTCATAATTGGTTAAAGCAATACATTTTTGTCCCCTCTCGTTGGACTTCGGCTACATAATTTCTGCCGTTTTTCTTTGTGTGAAGCCACACCCATTTCCTGAAGAATTGCATTATGGGCCCTAAAGTATGGAAATGGTGTCCTCTGCATGTATACTTCATATTTTGAAGTATTTAGTACGACATCTGGGAAATTTTGGCATACTAACTATGACCAATAAGCATACTATATACGCAAGTCACCTCACAAATAGTACGGTTAGTGTACGTAATATCAGTATTCGAACACAGCTCAGGACTGTTTCGCTAGCATAGACTGGAATATTTTCCGGTATTCATCCGATAACATTGAGGAGTTTACCACATTAGTCACCGGCTTCAGAAGCCATGGATTACAGGCAACACCGCACTGAGCTAAAGGCTAAAGCTGCCGCTTTTAAGGAGCGGGACACTATAATCCGGATGCTTATACCAAATCCATCTATGACCTCCGAGCCATCAAACAGGCAAATCCTCAATACAGGACTAAGATCGAATCCTACAACGCCAGCTCTGAAGCTTTGACGGATGTGGCAGGGCTCGCAACCTATCACGTATTACAAAGTGAAACCCAGCCGTGAGCTGTCCAGTGATGTGAGCCTACCAGACAAGCTAAATGCCTTCTATCTCGCTTCGAGGCAAGCAACACTGAACCATGCATGAGAGCACCAGCTGTTCCTGACTGATCTCGCTCTCCGTAGCCGATGTAAGACCTTTTTTAAACAGGTTAACATTCGCAAGGCCACGGGGCCAGATGAAATACCAGAACGTGTATGCTGAGAATGGCTCACATCAACAGCATCATCCCAGACACCCTGGACTAGGCCTGTTGCGGTCACCGAATTACCGACACACCGGCAGTCACGAGTCAAGAAGGCAGTCAAATTCCATGTGACCACACAGTCACGGTAATTTGGCTTCTCCAAGCTCTGATGCTGCTGATGGTCATTACTAGCCTACCAAACTTGCCAACTACCTGGTACTCAGCCCTCTATTGTCCCTCCAATCACTCTGAAATCAATGCAGATGTAATCAAAAATCTAATCGAATGCTTAATGAGAGCCCATGAGCTCGTGGTGCACAACATTTCTATAGGCTATGCAATTGCGTGAGAAAACAGTGATGGCCTCTTAAAAAGAGGAGGATCCCATCAGCTTTCTATAGGCTAGGCCTACTAAATGTATTTCTCAACTTTCCTAATATTAAGCACGTTGCTTATCTTTACTACAGGAGTATAGCCTATCTGGCTGGCATGAAAATGAACCACAGGAAAAGCGTCCTCCATTCTCAATTTAAGTGCAGAGATGCTTATTTCCCCCCCTCCCTGCCCGTTTCGAGATAGGTGCATGATAATGGTCCATTCTAAATCAAAAATTAATTTCACATATTATTTAGTATATGTAAGATGAAATCAAGAATAGTCTGATGGGTGACAATATAGTGAACTATATATGATCACTTGTGAATGATGTCCAGCATAAGGCAAGAAACTAGGCTTTTTTTTTTTTCTTTTTTTTTTTATCAGTCACACACCTCATGTAGCCTGGCCTATATGTTTTGTTAAGGTTTGTATCACAACTAAAGTGGCCAAATTTAACATCTTAAAATGAAGCACATTTAATATGCTTTACAGCAGGTGTAGAGCCTAACTGGCATACATAAGCAGCGCATGAGTTAATAATAATTTTCACCATAAAAATGCACCTTTTTTATAATAAAAGCATGACATGCGTAAACACATTTGTCACTTTTGATAATGGTGTTTTCTACTAATGGAACATTCACACTTACTGCCGTTTTGTGCATTTGCTGCGCTTATAATGTGAAGAAATAGCCTGATTTTAGTTTAATTTTAAGCTAAACGTTCTGATCTGTTGCATCAGCCGCATTGCTTAAATGCTTTGTTTGATGCTAGTGGTTGTATTAATCTGGCATCTATCGCATCCCCCATCTGTCCCAGACTATGTTTGGAATATTGATCTCTCGCACAGAACAGAATAGGTCAACATTTGTATTATGGGGGATAGTATATTGACAAGCTAGTGCTTTTGCTGTTTTTTTTTTAAGCCTACTCATCTTGTTGGCTGACAAAGTAAATGTGGACAGTTCTTCCAATATCTTCAATATATACCTCGGGGATTGGATAAGGACGCACGCAGTTGTCTGTTTTCGCTTGTAGCATGTGAGAAAGACACGATTTACATGATGGAGAGCCGTGTGAATGAGATGAGAGGTGCTTCGGAGCAGGCAGCACTCAGAGAAGGGCTGCAAAAGGTATGGATTGCTTTTCAAATTGTGAATGAGAGTCTGACGAAGTGTGTACGGCCTGTGCAAAAAAACAAAACAAAAAAAACCAGAGCTCATGCCTTTTCAAGCAACTTTTTTCAAATCATCATCAGTCGCATCATGCAGCTTTAATAACTCTAAATTAAGCATATAGAAGTACCTATTTATTTGTTAACCGCTCAACACAGAATAGCTGCATTTTTGCAACACGCCCTCATCGTTTGGAGAAAATATCCTTTCTAGTTTATTCAGCTGTGTTCAATTGTATTCTTCATACTATAAAATAATCCTGGACTTCCTGCTGGGTTTACCACAGGCGGTGGAGGTAGGCAACAACACATACGCCACGCTGACCATCAACACGGGGTCCACCCACACCGTTGTGAAATGGGCACGACAGTGACTTTTTCTACTTCAGGAGGCTGAAAAATATATTTGTGACCGACAGATGCATATTTGTATTGTCATGTGAAATCCTTAGATTAGGGCCGAATAAATGTATTTCAATTGACTGATTTCCTCATGAGCTGTTTCTCAGTAAAATCTTTGCATGTTGCGTTTATATTTTTGTTCAGTGTAAATTAGTATAAATCAGTGTTTTCTGACATGTTTTTTGTTGATCCCTGGAAGTGTAGCTTCTGCAGAAGCTAATGGGGATCCAGATAAACAAACATACTGTAGCTACCTAAATTACCTCGTACCCCTGCACATCGACTCAGTACTGCTACTCCCCGTATATAGCCATGTTATTACCTCGTACCCCAGCACATCGACTCGGTACTGCTACTCCCCGTATATAGCCATGTTAATACCTCGTACCCCAGCACATCGACTCGGTACTGCTACTCCCTGTGTATAGCCATGTTAATACCTCGTACCCCAGCACATCGACTCGGTACTGGTACTCCCCGTATATAGCCATGTTAATACCTCGTACCCCAGCACATCGACTCGGTACTGCTACTCCCCGTATATAGCCATGTTATTACCTCGTACCCCAGCACATCGACTCGGTACTGCTACTCCCCGTATATAGCCATGTTAATACCTCGTACCCCAGCACATCGACTCAGTACTGCTACTCCCCGTATATAGCCATGTTATTACCTCGTACCCCAGCACATCGACTCGGTACTGCTACTCCCCGTATATAGCCATGTTAATACCTCGTACCCCAGCACATCGACTCAGTACTGCTACTCCCCGTATATAGCCATGTTAATACCTCGTACCCCAGCACATCGACTCAGTACTGCTACTCCCCGTATATAGCCATGTTAATACCTCGTACCCCAGCACATCGACTCAGTACTGCTACTCCCCGTATATAGCCATGTTAATACCTCGTACCCCAGCACATCGACTCAGTACTGCTACTCCCCGTATATAGCCATGTTATTACCTCGTACCCCAGCACATCGACTCGGTACTGGTACTCCCTGTATATAGCCATGTTAATACCTCGTACCCCTGCACATCGACTCAGTACTGCTACTCCCCGTATATAGCCATGTTAATACCTCGTACCCCAGCACATCGACTCGGTACTGCTACTCCCTGTATATAGACATATTATTTTTACATTTTAATTGTTATTGATTATTCACCGTGTAGTTATTCTTCATGACACTATTTTTATTTAAATGTTTAATCTTAACTCTGCATTGTTGTAAAAGGACCTGTAAAATAAGCCTTTCTCACTGTTAGTCTACACCTGTTGTTTTATGAAGCATGTGACGAATACAATTTGATTTGATTCACTTCTGCTGTTCTTGTGTTAGGGGCCTACTGTGCTAGACTAAACCGATGGGATGTATAGGGGAAAGTCTTGGTTCATGTCAGGATGTAGCCTCATAGGGGAAAGTCTTGGTTCATGTCATGATGTAGCCTCATAGGGGAAAGTCTTGGTTCATGTCATGCTGTAGCCTCATAGGGGAAAGTCTTGGTTCATGTCATGATGTAGCCTCATAGGGGAAAGTCTTGGTTCATGTCATGATGTAGCCTCATAGGGGAAAGTCTTGGTTCATGTCATGCTGTAGCCTCATAGGGGAAAGTCTTGGTTCATGTCATGCTGTAGCCTCAGACTTTCCCCTATTTGCATTTTTCAGTTCAAGACATAGTAGGGGGCGTGTGCTGTAGCACCAACCTGTTGTCCAAAGCCCATTTCCCCAAAGCATTGCATCGTGGGCACATCTCTCTATAACTGATGATTTTTCCTGCAAAGGATTAGACTAAATGGAAATCGTGTTACGCCAAGGACACATTTTGTCTCTCTCTGTCTCTCTCTCTCTGTCTCGCTCTGTGTGTCTCGCTCTGTGTGTCTCGCTCTGTGTGTCTCGCTCTGTGTGTCTCGCTCTGTGTGTCTCGCTCTGTGTGTCTCGCTCTGTGTGTCTCGCTCTGTGTGTCTCGCTCTGTGTGTCTCGCTCTCTGTGTCTCTCTATGCTTATTTTACCCACTGTAATATTGCCGCTTTGTTTCAGGCGTAACATCAGCAGGTTGATTTGTCCTTTATCTCCTACTGAGGTGATAAAGAAGTGGAAACAGAACCAATACACTCTTTGCTAAACTTTAAAAATGCACACCTTTTTTTTGGGGGGGGGGATTTGATTTGACTAAGAATTACAATGTTTAAAAAAAACTAGGATAAAGCCGCAATGGATTTTTGTCATTGAGGCTAGGTTACTCAAATTAGCGTAGAAAATGTCTGTCTGTCTGACCGTCCAGTTTTTCATACCAATTTGAGTGAGCCAGTGAGTTGCACAGTAGATGCTGCTTAAAGCTTGGACAGTAGCACCACTAAGCCAAAGCCTATTGGATTGAACACATCTGCTATGGGGAACCGCTGAGGTGGTTATTGGAAGTGCTCTATCTGGGACGCAGCAGAAGCCTCAGCAAGTAAAATGTGTCTGTGACAGCTGCTCAAATGATTTACAAGGTTGTGATAGGCCTTACCTCTATTTAGGCCATCTGCTCTGTCTGTCTGTAGCACAGCATGGGATAATGTGGTGTATTTAGGCCATCTGCTCTGTCTGTCTGTAGCACAGCATGGGAGCATGGCCTAAATACACCCCATTACCCCATCTGCTCTGTCTGTCTGTAGAACAGCATGGGAGCCTGCATATACCCCATTACCCCATCTACTCTCTCTGTCTGTCGAACAGCATGGGAGCCTGCATATACCCCATTATCCCATCTCCTCTGTCTGTCTGTCGAACAGCATGGGAGCATGGCCTAAATACACCTCATTATCCCATCTCCTCTGTCTGTCTGTAGAACAGCATGGGAGCCTGCATATACCCCATTACCTCATCTGCTCTGTCTGTCTGTAGAACAGCATGGGAGCCTGCATACACCACATTACCCCATCTGCTCTGTCTGTCTGTAGAACAGCATGGGAGCCTGCATATACCCCATTACCCCATCTCCTCTGTCTGTCGAACAGCATGGGAGCCTGCATATATCCCATTATCCCATCTGCTCTGTCTGTCTGTAGAACAGCATGGGAGCCTGCATATACCCCATTACCCCATCTGCTCTGTCTGTCTGTCGAACAGCATGGGAGCCTGCATACACCCCATTACCCCATCTGCTCTGTCTGTCTGTAGAACAGCATGGGAGCCTGCATATACCACATTATCCAAATTGTAATGTCACTGTGTGAGTGGTGCAAAGACTGGCTCGCCAATGTACTAGGACAATATGATCGTTTTCATATATCATAATTAACGTAAGATCTGTGGGTGTGCCTTGAATCTTTTTTGCACAAATCTCCCTTTTGACATCAACAGTCCGCAGCAATATATGTGTATTCAATTAGCGTACGCACACACAGTAGCCTAGCTCCAGGAAAATATCAAACTGTAGGTCAATGTTATGAGACTGACAACATCATGAATTCAAACACCTGTTTTAGATTTGGCTGTGATTTGATAATTATCATTTAAAGCATGTGGCTTGAATTGATTTAAGCCTATTAATCATCATTATATCAATACAGTGTGTCCTAGCCAGTGTCCCAAATGACACCCTATTCCTGTTGTAGTGCGCAAGGCCCATAGGGTTCTGGTCAAAAGTAGTGCACTATATAGGGATTAGGGTGCCATTTGGATTACTTGCAGGTCTACTTGTTTCACTTTCCAATGCCTTGTTGGCCTGTGACTCATATGCTATGCTGCAGATATTTAACGGGGGGGAGAGGGCAAGGTAAGGAGGGAGGGAGAAATGAAATCAAATACTTTCACTCTTTAGCAGCGCCTTGTAGTGCTAAATAATTCAGGGAGAAGTCCATGGGGACGCTGATAAAAGTGAACTCATCTCTGACAATAAGATACATTTCCCTATGTTGGTGTAGCCTAGAGTAAGCAGAGGTATAGGCTATAGGACCTCACAATACGATATTATCACGATACGATATTATCACGATACTTCGGTGCCGATATGATTTATGTATTACGATTTTCACGATTCTATGTGTATTGCGATTTTTATTTATTAATTGTTTGATGTTTCAATTATATTGCTCCCTATAAACAGTGGGGCAAAAAAGTATTTAGTCAGCCACCAATTGTGCAAGTTCTCCCACTTAAAAAGATGCCTGTAATTTTCATCATAGGTACACTTCAACTATGACAGACAAAATGAGGGAAAAAAATCCAGAAAATCACATTGTATATGTCTGCTGCAGAGAGACGAGAGAGCATGACAAAACGAGCTTTGATCATTCCAGGAAATAAGGTCTGAAAATATGATGATGAAGAACAAGCGAGAGGATGAAATCGATACTTGGAGTCAAATATCGACATGATATCGTCAAAATAACTTGATCACCCCCCTATCACTATTTGGCTAAGTGTTCACACTCTTGGGCTGTAATATCTGCAATAATACTATTAATATCAACAAGGCTGGATCAGATCAGTACATTTTCTTACAAAAAAGGTATTTAAATCCCTCCTATATTTTTAAAATCGCACTATTTGAGTGTATGGAAGGCATCTTTTCCTCCAGCTGTCCCTCAGTCCCTGTGTAGAATGTGGAGCAGGTGTGTAAAATCTGCCTTCCATGCAGGGTTTCTCCAATCTGTTCGATGGCTCTCTTATCTCTCCCAGGTGAACCTGCCATCTGATTATCCCCTGGAGCCATTTGCCACTTGAATAGACATTCAAATTTGACCCCGTTGTTGCGATCTTGGTCATGGTAACCTGACCGCGACGTTGATCAAGATTTAAATTCCACCGACAGAATGCACTGCTTTCATTCAGAAATGTTTTTTTTTCTTTTTTTTTTTCTTTGTTCGCTGTACTTGTCAATAATTAACTTGTAATGTGTTCATTTTCCACGTATGGTGAATAGAAAGTTGGCTATAGTTAAACTGAAAAAGTTGTCAGATGTTCTGGTAATTATATGAGCTAGCTAGCCAGTTAGACAGCTGACAAGCTAGCAAAGAACCAAAACATTGTCTAAAATGTAGCTTTAATAGCTCAGACAAACCGGTAGGATAGTCAAACTTTATGCCTGCCGACAGTACTTAGCACCTCTGAACAGTGTTGGCAGTCATTCCCTTTTGTTTTATCACACCGTAAAGTCCTTGTCGTCAGCCACTCAGCCTTGTTAAAATACCCCAAACCGGAAGGTGGTAGTAGTAGTGTTTGGCAATGCATGTCCGTGTGTGGTGTTCAGCTCACGGTCTAGATTCCAATGCTAGCTTTTATTTGCTATTTTGTAGAAAGCCATGGTTGATACTAGCCAGATGGCCACAGCTAAATAACTACCTAGCAAGATGATGAAAAATCTATATTTTTATTTAAGGGTTAGGGTTTAGTGAACGATTTGTCCAAAATACAATGCTTTTACTGAAATATTTAGGACTCATTCTTTGCCATCCATTCTGAAACTGCTGTAGCAGCTGACTTGTATAGTGTTGAGCCATCTGCATACATAGACACACTGGCTTTACTCAAAGCCAGTGGCGTGTCGTTAGTAAAGATTGAAAAAAGTAAGGGGCCTAGACCGCTACCCTGGGGAATTCCTGATTCTACCTGGAATACATTGGGGCAAAAAAGTATTTAGTCTTAGAAAATACTTATTTTCCACCATAATTTGCAAATAAATTCATTAAAAATCCTACAATGTGATTTTCTGGATTTTTTTTCTTCTCATTTTGTCTGTCATAGTTGAAGTGTACCTATGATGAAAATTACAGGCCTCATCTTTTTAAGTGGGAGAACTTGCACAATTGGTGGCTGACTAAATATTTTTTTGCCCCACTGTATGTTGGATGGTCTTCCATTTAAAGTACACCCTCGGTGTGCTGTTAGACAGATGGCCACAGCTATTAATCCACAATATTTAATTTTTATGTAACTAGTCAAGTCCGTTAAGAACAAATTCTTATTTACAATGACGGCCTAGGTACAGTGCTGCCTTGTTCAGGGGCAGAATGACAGATTTCTACCTTGTCAGCTCGGGGATTCGATCTAGCAACCTTTCGGTTACTGGCCTAACGCTCTAACCACTAGGCTACCTGCCGCCCCATTTTGACCTAAGTCTTGCCAACTGAACACATTAGCAAAAGTCATTCTAACTGGCTAGCCACACAGCTTGTCCATTTCATGTAACCGTCATAAATAATACTTGTATTTTTCCAACATGCCAATGTTTAGAAATCTGCCTTTTTGGCTATGCACTCCCCTCGATGAGAACTATATACATATACACACACCAAAGTACATTTTTTATTAAAGTTGTGATTTTGCTTAACATCCATCACGCTGGATTCGCCCATAGATGGTTCCAAAATTCTGGTTGAAAAGGGACTGAAACTGGGAGGGACAACCTGGACTCTTGTCGTTTGTTCAGTTGCAAAGTGTTTTAAAACATTTGGTTGCCGTGTGACCTCATGAACGCGTCGATGAGACTGTTAGAGAATCAGTGTGGTGTAGTCAGCGCCAGTTTCACTGGGGCACAACACAGCCATACAGTGCTAACAGAGTTTAGACCAAGAAACACATCTTCTCATCGAGTGAAAATAGACCCTGTCTGCAGGAGAGAGAGGGAGGTGACTTTGTTGAGCTATTCTCTCTTGAGATTCCATTATCAAACCTCTCACTTTCACCGACTGAATTCGCATGTCTGCTGCTGTTTTGGTTCCTGCCTGTCCTTGAACGCTATCAGGTATCAGAGAAATGAAATGGGTAGTGAGTCCACCTGAATGATTTATGATAAAAACGAAGAGCGTTTCAAGTGTAATAACATTTTAGCTCGCCTTATCGGATATTGACAATCTTAATCAGCAGCGCAAAAGATGAACTTGAATTATGGTCATGTAAGCTAAGCATTGCGAGCAATGGTAAGGCCTAAATGCCATCTGTGCAGATGCTGTTTACATTAGCTCACCATTATTACGTGAGATGCTTATTATGATGGATTATTCTCCCGAGTGGCGCAGCGGTCTAAGGCACTGCATCTCAGTGCTTGAGGCCTCACTACAGACACCCTGGTTCGAATCCAGGCTGTATCACAACCGGCCGTGTTTGAGAGTCCTAGGGCGGCGCACAATTGGCCCAGTGTCGTCCGGGTTTGGCCTGTGTAGGCTGTAATTTTGTAAATAAGAATTTAACTGACTTCCCTCGTTAAATAAAGGATCGATATAAATCCCTCCTCTCTGTGTCTCTCTCCACATGGGTGGCAGAATTCTCTCCATTCCAAGTTGAGTGGAAACGTTTGGCCCATTTTCCATTTCCACACTAATCGACAAAGACACGGTTGTGTAGCTAAAGCTTTATTCATGCGTCATTCATGAATGAGAAACTTAAATAGAGTTAGCTTGGTGAAATGTGGCCAATATGAATGAAATATTATGAATGAAACCTAAAAGGAAATGTGATCAGACTTGAATTGGTTTTGCGTTTTTGCACGTTTTCAGAAATGCGTAGGCGTTCAACCAAGTTGTGATGGTAACCTTTTTAAGAGGGATGGGCCCAGCAGCATTGCTGTTCCAACCTTGCTGCTGGTGAAGCATGATGAGGTCTAACCTCCCCCCCATGGTCAGTGCTGATGAGGGCTATGGTTGCTCAGTGGACCAGATGAGAAACGGCCCAGTCTATTTTCAGTAGCTGTGAGGACCTGAAGATGGCGTTCAGTCCAGCAGACTGCCATGTCTTGTCTCAGAATAAAAAAAAAAACACTTGTTAGCAACAAATATCTTTCATTTCGGTTTATGTAAAAATGTAAAAGACTCCCAATATGAATGACTGCTCCCTTGATAGTCATAAAATATCTTCATCGTAAAAGGGACTAGCTTGCATAGCGTGTCTAATACCCCACCCCCACGCCTTTCAAGGTTAAAGACTGCATGCATTACTATACACTTGTGGCAGAACTAGACAAAGTATTGACCGTTCTGTCAAACCTGCCTTTTATTCTGTCCGTAGAGAAAGACTATTTCTCGTAAAGTGTAACTTTGATGTTGGCTAACAGTGTTTTCCACAAGAACATAGAGTAGCCAGTCAAATAGAAAAAGTAGCCAGCCTTTTGCAGAAGCAGCTCTATTTTGGTTTCCTCTGATACATTCTAAAGATTTGACTCACTCTGTCTACCTCCCAGATTGGAACAATTTGTTGTGGCATTGTGTAGAAAGACGACTTTATAATTGAAATGACTGAAATGGTATGAATTCAGTGTATTTAAGTCTCTAGGCCAATATGATCAGTACTATTTTCTAATTAAGAGAACATTAAACTTTTTTTATTTTTTACATTTAACCTCTTGAGATTAGTCTTATACTGTTTTACTGCGAGATATGAATTGCCACAGTGATGTTTGTTCTTCAAATTGTGTTTTATGAAAACTGAAACATTAGGTAAATAGCCCACATTTATCTTGAAAAATAAATTGAAAGATTTTGTTTTTCCCTTTTTCCCAGTTTCTTTCAGAGTTTCACTCTCAATCACTTCTTTTTGTAATATATATTTTTTTAAATAAGAAAAACAACAACATTGAATGTTGTAAGTCCACAACAACACTTAAACCACATCAGGCGACCGACCGCCTTTTTGGTCTGGGAAAAATCAGGGTGTAGTTACCCTTCTAATTAAAGTGTGCACCCAGGGTGTTTTTGTAGTGAACATGTGATAGTAAAGTTTGCATAACAAATACCAGAGGTGGGCTGAATAGTGAAATCTGTACTTAAGTAAAAGTACTGTTACTTAGAATGATGTGTAATTTGTAAAAGTAACCCTCCTAAGAACCTACTCAAGTAAGTGTAAAGAGGTGTCCAGTCAGAAAACTACAGGAAGCCAATTTAGTTTACACCTTATGGTACATTTTGACAGCAAACAAAAATAACAACTTAGTGCAATTGATTTGACTAATTTATTATTTAAGCCCGCCAGCACCATCTTGCAGATGTCCTCCAGCACAAGTAGGCTGTACAGTTTCAATTACAGTCTTATTCAAAGTTGACTTAACCTGTCTAGGATCAGCGTGGCGCTAGCGGCACACCCCCCCCCCCCCCACTGAAAAACCAGTGCCGCGAAATTCAAAAAAAATATTTTTTTAAAATATTTAACTTTCACACATTAAAGTCCAATACAGCTAATGAAAGACACAGATCTTATGAATCCAGTCAACATTTCCGATTTTTAAAATGTTTTACAGGGAAGACACAATATGTAAAGATGTACATCTATTACCTAAAAACACATTAGCATATTCCACCATCTTTTATTTGTCCACCAACACCAGTAGCCATCACCAATTCGGCTAAACTAAGATATTTATAGCCCCTAACCAACAAAAAAACTCATTAGATGACAGTCTGATAACATATTTATGGTATGGGATAGGTTTTGTTAGAAAAAAGTGCATATTTCAGGTATATGGCATAGTTTACAATTGCACCCACCATCACAAATGGACTAGAATAATTACAATGAGCAACGTGTTTACCTAACTACTAATCATCAAACATTTCGTAAAAATACACAGCATACACGAATCGAAAGACACAGATCCTGTGAATACAGACAATATTTCAGATTTTCTAAGTGTCTTACAGCGAAAACACAATAAATCGTTATATTAGCGTAGCACATAGCACATAGCAGCCCAGCATTGATTCTAGCCAAAGTGAGCGATAAAAGTCAACATCGCCAAAAGATATTAATTTTTTCACTAACCTTCTCAGAATTCTTCCGATGACACTCCTGTAACATCACATTACAACATGCATATACAGTTTGATCGAAAATGTTTATATTTAGCCACCAAAATCATGGTTAGACAATGTGAAATGTAGACAAGCTGGTAAAGAAAACGTCCTTGCGCCACTTAGACAGTGATCTACTCTTATACATAAATACTCATAAACGTGACTAAAAAATATAGGGTGGACAGGGATTGATAGACAATTTAATTCTTAATACAATTGCGTTATTACATTTTTTAATTTATCCTTACTTTTCAATACAGTTTGCGCCAAGCGAAGCTACGTCAAAAAACATGGCGTCCTAAGCCACTAAAATGTTTCGACAGAAACACGATTTATCATAATAAAAATGTCCTACCTTGAGCTGTTCTTCCATCAGTATCTTGGGCAAAGGATCCTTTCTTGGGAGAAATCGTCTTTTGGTGGAAAGCTGTCCTCTTGCCATGTGGAAATGTCAACTACGTTCGGGATGAACTGAAAAGCGTTCCCAACTTTTCACATCGTTGCAAAAATAAATGTCCCAAAATCGCACTAAACGGATATAAATTGCTATAAAACGCTTTAAATTAACTACTTTGTGATGTTTGTAACTCCTATAACGAGTGAAAAGATGACCGGAGAAATATAACAGGCTAAACTAATGCTTGGAACAGGAGAGGGTCGGTGTCTTCCACGCGCGTTACGCAGCAAGAAAAGACTTGCTAGCTAAAGGTTTTTTTCATTTGTAGTGCCTGTGAACGAGCAATCGAGCCCGTTGGAATCGTCATCACGTAAAGGCATCCAGGGGAAGACGTAAGAAGTGTCCGTATAGTCATAGCAACGACAGTGCCCGTTTAAATGACTTCAGAAAAGTGGCCAACGTTTCTCAAATCTGACTCCATGTCAGGGAAATTGCTGTAGAATGGGCTCTGTTCCACTTAGAGACAAAATTTCAACTCCTATAGAAACTATAGACTGTTTTCTATCCAATAATAATAATAATATGCATATTGTACGATCAAGGATTTTGTGGGAAGCCGTTTAAAAAATTAGCCACATTAGCATAAATAGTCTAAACAGCGCCCCCATCCCCAACAGGTTAAAGTGGAACTGACGACATTTTAACTACTTTGCAGATATAAAACAGACACTCATAATATCAGTCAAACATTTAAAATTCCCAGTTTTGTTACAAAACCAACTTAAAGGTTTTTAAAAATAGGTTCCATTTGCCTCAACATTCCATGACGTACACTAAGGCATTGTTGGCAGAATATATGGACGCATTTTAATGCACGACTAATATCATTCACCAATACATTTCTTGGTCGTCCAAAGAATATTGCCGTCAGGTTGTAAATCACAGCTGGCCTGGTACATTTGTTGCTGTCACCATTCGGGATGCACTGTTTCAGTTCCAATGGCTCAATATTTTGGATAAAAAAACAAACAAGTGTAATTGGGGCTGGCAATGTCAATACAATAAAACTAGCAAAGGCAATGATCACAAGTCTGTCAAAACGTGGCTAATAGGCTAGCGCATCTTTATGTAGCACGCTAATAACAGCCTAACGTTAGCTAGCTAGCTGCTAGGAGGATGTCATTGGAGGAGTGGGTGAGGGATTGACTTTCCCCTCATATTGTTTGGTAGCTATACTGTACACAGCTAGAGATGCACGTGCCATTTGGTTAGCTAGCATGAACTTGAACGACTGTTATCCAGTTAGCCAGAGGGAATTTGCAAACGCAAACTACATGCTATCTACTCCGATTTCAGAACACGCTGTTCTGAGTGTGCCAGAGCACGGAAGAACTGATCAAATCAAATGTATTTATAAAGCCCTTCTTACATCACCTGATATCTCAAAGTGCTGTACAGAAACCCAGACGAAAACCCCAAACAGCAAGCAATGCAGGGTGTAGAAGCACGGTGGCTAGGAAAAACTCTAGAAAGGCCAAAACCTAGGAAGAAACCTAGAGGAACCAGGCTATGAGGGGTGGCCAGTCCTCTTCTGGCTGTGCCGGGTGGAGATTATAACAGAACATGGCCAAGATGATGAATTTGATGATGAAATTACGACCGCACCACACCCACTGAATATGCCCGGTGTCAGTAAACGTAGGCGAAGAGGGTAATAGTTAACGACATTACATGAAAACAGCCTAACCAGCTCTGCTAGTGTGAGTAAAATGGCCAGAGTAAGGTGTTGTCTCATTTGTGTCTGGAAGTAGCAAGCTAGCCAATTTTAGCCAGTTAGTTTTGGGTGCTTAGTTGGGACATGAATGCATTGTTGTCAGGCAAGCTGCAGAAGTACGAGTAGGCTACAATTCCCCATCGTTTATCAGTGCAATTTTTGATGGCTCAAACTGAAAAAGTTTGAGAGGATTTATCTAATGTTCCTTCGTTATATTTTAGCTCATCTTTCTCTGGCTAGCATTAGTTGTTGGATATTTTTGTTGCATAACTGAGGGAGAGAGGTTCTACCTTTTTTTTAATGGTTTGATCAATAGTACTGTAATGTTCCCAAATGTAAGAGGACTCCCAAGTGGTATTGACATATTTGCAGAAATCCTTCCAGGTGTATTTGTAGCTTTTGGCTAATGTGTTCTAATGATCTAAAGTCACGCTGTTGCAACTGGCAGTAAACACACAGTCCAGTTCAAAGTGAATGTTGGCAGGCCCGTGTGGCAAATAAAGGCATACTGTAGCTCTGATTGGCTATTTTTTTTTTTTTTTATATTTCACCTTTATTTAACCAGGTAGGCTAGTTGAGAACAAGTTCTCATTTGCAACTGCGACCTGGCCAAGATAAAGCATAGCAGTGTGAACAGACAACAACACAGAGTTACACATGGAGTAAACAATAGACAAGTCAATAACATGGTAGAAAAAAGAGAATCTATATACAATGTGTGCAAAAGGCATGAGGTAGGCAATAAATCGAATAATTACAATTTAGCAGATTAACACTGGAGTGATAAATCATCAGATGATCATGTGCAAGAAGACATACTGGTGTGCAAAAGTGCAGAAAAGTAAATAAATAAAAGCAGTATGGGGGTGAGGTAGGTAAATTGGGTGGGTAGTTTACAGATGGACTATGTACAGCTGCAGCGATCGGTTAGCTGCTCGGATAGCAGATTTTTAAAGTTGTTGAGGGAGATGATGCACCGGTCTGCGTGGACTCTGGTCCTGGACGAGACGGGCATTTTTATTCGGTTTTATTTACTGCAGTTAATTGTCCAAACACACGGCTGTTATCCCACTCTATATTGCTATAGAATTTTCACAAATGTCTTATTATATGAAATTCCCCAAACATTCTAAGAATTTATGGGATTGTCTAAGTGCTCTCTTGTCAACATTTAATTATTCTTCCTGGGGGTATTTATGAACAGACTTTAATAACATTTCATGTTGCTAAAATGCTTTAACAGCAATCAGTGTACTCAATTTCATAAAAATGTAAATGGTACTTGTAACGGCAGATTTCCTCCTCTTCGTCTGAAGAGGTGTAGCAGGGATCGGACCAAGACGCAGCGTAGTAAGTGTCCATAGTTTTAATATAAAAAACTGAACAAGACACAATACAAAATAACAAAAGTAAATCTAACCAAAACAGTCCCGTGTGGCACAAACACTGACACAGGAAACAATCACCCACAAACCAACAGTGAAAAACAGGCTACCTAAATATGGTTCTCAATCAGAGACAATGACAAACACCTGCCTCTGATTGAGAACCATATTAGGCCAAACAACAAAACCAACATAGAAACACAGCATATAGATAACCCACCCAACTCACGCCCTGACCACACTAAAACAAAGACAAAACCAAACGAACTATGGTCAGAACGTGACAGGTACGCAAGACATTGGAATCATTTCAATTGCATTAATGAAAATGTATTTCACTATAATTGCAAGTTTATGTGATGGTGAATGCGTACTAAAAATATTTACACCAAGTGTTTGACTTTCTATTTAGAATGAAAATTCAAAGAGGATCTGGTGTTTTACAATCGTCAAACAACAATCAATATCGACATTTCCCTTTCATGTTACTAGAATGCAAATCAGACATTTCAGCATGGATTTAAACATCAAGGTACTGTAGGTATTCAGGTAAGAATGATGTAAATAATCTAACAGTGCAGAGATCAATTGCCATAGTCAACTCTATCATCTTTTTCATGTTAAGGTAGTATTTAGCCTCCTCTTCTACAGAACCTCTCCTTTCCACTGAAGGGTATTTTTATTTTCTTGTCTGGCCCATCCTCCTCCCCCTCAGTTGTGCTGCTACCAGTTGAAAATAAATAAATAAATAAAAAAGTTTTTCTAGTTATATGGTACAAAAAGCTTACTGGGATATTTCACTATATGACAGATGTGCTTATAAGCCTTTTCATAAAAACGATGACATTTAGACACACACACACAGTGAGAGGGAGCAATGGAGTGGGAGGATTCTACATCCTACAATCTAAGCTTGATGCCCTCAATCTCACTCAAATTATCAATGAACCTACCAGGTACCACCCCAAAGCCGTAAACACAGGCACCCTCATAGATATCATCCTAACCAACTTGCCCTCTAAATACACCTCTGCTGTTTTCAACCAAGATCTCAGCGATCACTGCCTCATTGCCTGCATCCGTAATGGGTCAGCGGTCAAACGACCTCCACTCATCACGGTCAAACGCTCCCTGAAACACTTCAGCGAGCAGGCCTTTCTAATCGACCTGGCCCGGGTATCCTGGAAGGATATTGATCTCATCCCGTCAGTAGAGGATGCCTCATTTTATTTTAAATGCCTTCCTCACCATCTTAAATAAGCATGCCCCATTCAAGAAATGTAGAACCAGGAACAGATATATCCCTTGGTTCTCTCCAGACTTGAATGTCCTCGATCAGCACAAAAACATCCTATGGCGTTCTGCATTAGCATCGAACAGCCCCCGTGATATGCAACTTTTCAGGGAAGTTAGAAACCAATATACACAGTCAGTTAGAAAAGCCAAGGCTAGCTTTTTCAACCAAGCAAATTTTCGTCAATCGATTCTAGGGGAGTAAGCCAACTCGGAAGTTAAAAGACATTCAAAAATCCTTCATTGAAGCCACTTCTCTGTAGGTATAATTCTGTGGGCCTAATTCATATAGATGATGCATGTCATAACAAGATGCCCAGCGCTTCAAGGCAAGCTTCCTTCACCCTCTCTCGCTCTCTCCTCATCCGCAAAATTTAAATTGCATCTCGTGCCCTACACTGGTCTGTCATTTGTGACTGGCAGCACGATGTGTGTGTGTGTGTTGTCTTTCGTTATGATAAAACTATGCTGTTATGGAAAAATACAATTTGCCCATAGCGTCTTTCCTATACAGATTTAAATTGCTTACTCGCTCCATAGCAAGCTGCTATATCCCTATAAAACATTTTGATTTCAAAGGTTTAAAAAGGAACAGTACTTTTTTTGGGGGTTCGAACTGGTTTAGAAATGTATTTTGCTGGTCGGAACAGTGGAATGGAACAAACTAAAATCACGGTTCTGTTCAGAACGAAACGATTGGGAAATTAATTTCTGTTCCAATCTTTGCTACGAACCCATGAACAAAAAATCTTTATTGGGAGTGAAGACGTGCGCTTCACTTCAAGAGCCGTGGTGGAGATGCGGGGTTTGACGGACACAGTCCTGATTCCTCCAGACAGTACTAGTTCCTCCAGACAGTAACTAGAACAGTCCTAGTTCCTCCAGACAGTACTAGTTCCTCCAGACAGTACTAGTTCCTCCAGACAGTACTAGTTCCTCCAGACAGTAACTAGAACAGTCCTAGTTCCTCCAGACAGTCCTAGTTCCTCCAGACAGTCCTAGTTCCTCCAGACAGTCCTAGTTCCTCCAGACAGTCCTAGTTCCTCCAGACAGTCCTAGTTCCTCCAGACAGTCCTAGTTCCTCCAGACAGTCCTAGTTCCTCCAGACAGTCCTAGTTCCTCCAGACAGTACTAGTTCCTCCAGACAGTACTAGTTCCTCCAGACACTACAGCCCACAGACAGTTCCTCCAGACAGTCCTAGTTCCTCCAGACAGTCCTAGTTCCTCCAGACAGTCCTAGTTCCTCCAGACAGTCCTGGTTCCTCCAGACAGTCCTGGTTCCTCCAGACAGTCCTGGTTCCTCCAGACAGTCCTGGTTCCTCCAGACAGTCCTGGTTCCTCCAGACAGTACTGGTTCCTCCAGACAGTACTGGTTCCTCCAGACAGTACTGGTTCCTCCAGACAGTACTGGTTCCTCCAGACAGTAACTAGAACAGTACTAGTTCCTCCAGACAGTAACTAGAACAGTCCTAGTTCCTCCAGACAGTACTAGTTCCTCCAGACAGTACTAGTTCCTCCAGACAGTACTAGTTCCTCCAGACAGTAACTAGAACAGTCCTAGTTCCTCCAGACAGTCCTAGTTCCTCCAGACAGTCCTAGTTCCTCCAGACAGTCCTAGTTCCTCCAGACAGTCCTAGTTCCTCCAGACAGTCCTAGTTCCTCCAGACAGTCCTAGTTCCTCCAGACAGTACTAGTTCCTCCAGACAGTACTAGTTCCTCCAGACACTACAGCCCACAGACAGTTCCTCCAGACAGTCCTAGTTCCTCCAGACAGTCCTAGTTCCTCCAGACAGTCCTGGTTC
The DNA here is from genome assembly GCF_029448725.1 of Salvelinus fontinalis. NCBI lineage: Eukaryota > Metazoa > Chordata > Actinopteri > Salmoniformes > Salmonidae > Salvelinus > Salvelinus fontinalis. Next base: position 5,520,516 of record NC_074678.1, on the reverse strand, counting down.
CTCCAGACAGTCCTGGTTCCTCCAGACAGTCCTGGTTCCTCCAGACAGTCCTGGTTCCTCCAGACAGTACTGGTTCCTCCAGACAGTACTGGTTCCTCCAGACAGTACTGGTTCCTCCAGACAGTAACTAGAACAGTCCTAGTTCCTCCAGACAGTCCTAGTTCCTCCAGACAGTCCTAGTTCCTCCAGACAGTCCTAGTTCCTCCAGACAGTAACTAGAACAGTACTAGTTCCTCCAGACAGTACTAGTTCCTCCAGACAGTACTAGTTCCTCCAGACAGTACTAGTTCCTCCAGACAGTAACTATAAAAGTACTAGTTCCTCCAGACAGTACTAGTTCCTCCAGACAGTACTAGTTCCTCCAGACAGTACTAGTTCCTCCAGACAGTACTAGTTCCTCCAGACAGTACTGGTTCCTCCAGACAGTACTGGTTCCTCCAGACAGTGCTAGTTCCTCCAGACAGTAACTAGAACAGTACTAGTTCCTCCAGACAGTACTAGTTCCTCCAGACAGTACTGGTTCCTCCAGACAGTACTAGTTCCAGACAGTCCTAGTTCCTCCAGACAGTACTAGTTCCTCCAGACAGTACTAGTTCCTCCAGACAGTACTAGTTCCTCCAGACAGTACTAGTTCCTCCAGACAGTACTAGTTCCTCCAGACAGTAACTAGAGCAGTACTAGTTCCTCCAGACAGTACAAGTTCCTCCAGACAGTACAAGTTCCTCCAGACAGTAACTAGAACAGTACTAGTTCCTCCAGACAGTACTAGTTCCTCCAGACAGTACTGGTTCCTCCAGACAGTAACTAGAACAGTACTAGTTCCTCCAGACAGTACTAGTTCCTCCAGACAGTACTAGTTCCTCCAGACAGTACTAGTTCCTCCAGACAGTACAAGTTCCTCCAGACAGTACTAGTTCCTCCAGACAGTACTAGTTCCTCCAGACAGTACAAGTTCCTCCAGACAGTACAAGTTCCTCCAGACAGTACTAGTTCCTCCAGACAGTACTAGTTCCTCCAGACAGTACTAGTTCCTCCAGACAGTACTAGTTCCTCCAGACAGTACAGGTTCCTCCAGACAGTACAGGTTCCTCCAGACAGTACAGGTTCCTCCAGACAGTACAGGTTCCTCCAGACAGTACAGGTTCCTCCAGACAGTACAAGTTCCTCCAGACAGTACAAGTTCCTCCAGACAGTACAAGTTCCTCCAGACAGTACAAGTTCCTCCAGACAGTACAAGTTCCTCCAGACAGTACAAGTTCCTCCAGACAGTACAAGTTCCTCCAGACAGTACAAGTTCCTCCAGACAGTACAAGTTCCTCCAGACAGTACAAGTTCCTCCAGACAGTACAAGTTCCTCCAGACAGTACAAGTTCCTCCAGAGAGTACAAGTTCCTCCAGAGAGTACAAGTTCCTCCAGAGAGTACAAGTTCCTCCAGAGAGTACAAGTTCCTCCAGAGAGTACAAGTTCCTCCAGAGAGTACAAGTTCCTCCAGAGAGTACAAGTTCCTCCAGACAGTACAAGTTCCTCCAGACAGTACAAGTTCCTCCAGACAGTAACTAGTTCCTCCAGACAGTAACTAGAACAGTACTAGTTCCTCCAGACAGTAACTAGAACAGTACTAGTTCCTCCAGACAGTACTAGTTCCTCCAGACAGTAACTATAACAGTACTGGTTCCTCCAGACAGTAACTATAACAGTACTAGTTCCTCCAGACAGTACTAGTTCCTCCAGACAGTAACTATAACAGTACTAGTTCCTCCAGACAGTAACTATAACAGTACTAGTTCCTCCAGACAGTACTAGTTCCTCCAGACAGTACTAGTTCCTCCAGACAGTACTAGTTCCTCCAGACAGTACTAGTTCCTCCAGACAGTAACTAGTTCCTCCAGACAGTACAGGTTCCTCCAGACAGTAACTTGAACAGCACTAGTTCCTCCAGACAGTACTAGTTCCTCCAGACAGTAACTATAACAGTACTGGTTCCTCCAGACAGTAACTATAACAGTACTAGTTCCTCCAGACAGTACTAGTTCCTCCAGACAGTAACTATAACAGTACTAGTTCCTCCAGACAGTACTAGTTCCTCCAGACAGTACTAGTTCCTCCAGACAGTACTAGTTCCTCCAGACAGTACTAGTTCCTCCAGACAGTACTAGTTCCTCCAGACAGTAACTAGTTCCTCCAGACAGTACAGGTTCCTCCAGACAGTAACTAGAACAGTACTAGTTCCTCCAGACAGTAACTATAACAGTACTAGTTCCTCCAGACAGTACTAGTTCCTCCAGACAGTAACTATAACAGTACAAGTTCCTCCAGACAGTAACTATAACAGTACAAGTTCCTCCAGACAGTACTGGTTCCTCCAGACAGTACTGGTTCCTCCAGACAGTACTGGTTCCTCCAGACAGTACTGGTTCCTCCAGACAGTACTGGTTCCTCCAGACAGTACTGGTTCCTCCAGACAGTACTAGTTCCTCCAGACAGTACTAGTTCCTCCAGACAATAACTAGAACAGTACTAGTTCCTCCAGACAGTCCTAGTTCCTCCAGACAGTACTAGTTCCTCCAGACAGTAACTATAACAGTACTAGTTCCTCCAGACAGTACAGGTTCCTCCAGACAGTAACTAGAACAGTACTAGTTCCTCCAGACAGTACTAGTTCCTCCAGACAGTAACTATAACAGTACTGGTTCCTCCAGACAGTAACTAGAACAGTACTATTTCCTCCAGACAGTAACTAGAACAGTACTATTTCCTCCAGACAGTAACTAGAACAGTACAAGTTCCTCCAGACAGTACAAGTTCCTCCAGACAGTACTAGTTCCTCCAGACAGTACTAGTTCCTCCAGACAGTACTAGTTCCTCCAGACAGTACTAGTTCCTCCAGACAGTACTAGTTCCTCCAGACAGTACTGGTTCCTCCAGACAGTACTAGTTCCTCCAGACAGTAACTATAACAGTACTGTTCCTCCAGACAGTACTAGTTCCTCCAGACAGTAACTATAACAGTACTAGTTCCTCCAGACAGTACAAGTTCCTCCAGACAGTAACTATAACAGTACAAGTTCCTCCAGACAGTAACTAGAACAGTACTAGTTCCTCCAGACAGTACTAGTTCCTCCAGACAGTACTAGTTCCTCCAGACAGTACTAGTTCCTCCAGACAGTACTAGTTCCTCCAGACAGTACTAGTTCCTCCAGACAGTACTAGTTCCTCCAGACAGTACTAGTTCCTCCAGACAGTACTAGTTCCTCCAGACAGTAACTAGTTCCTCCAGACAGTAACTAGAACAGTACTAGTTCCTCCAGACAGTAACTAGAACAGTACTAGTTCCTCCAGACAGTACTAGTTCCTCCAGACAGTACTAGTTCCTCCAGACAGTACTAGTTCCTCCAGACAGTACTAGTTCCTCCAGACAGTACTAGTTCCTCCAGACAGTACTAGTTCCTCCAGACAGTACTAGTTCCTCCAGACAGTACTAGTTTCTCCAGACAGTACATGTTTCTCCAGACAGTACATGTTTCTCCAGACAGTACAGGTTCCTCCAGACAGTACAGGTTCCTCCAGACAGTACAGGTTCCTCCAGACAGTACAGGTTCCTCCAGACAGTACAGGTTCCTCCAGACAGTGCAGGTTCCTCCAGACAGTGCAGGTTCCTCCAGACAGTGCAGGTTCCTCCAGACAGTGCAGGTTCCTCCAGACAGTGCAGGTTCCTCCAGACAGTGCAGGTTCCTCCAGACAGTGCAGGTTCCTCCAGACAGTGCAGGTTCCTCCAGACAGTACAGGTTCCTCCAGACAGTACAGGTTCCTCCAGACAGTACAGGTTCCTCCAGACAGTACAGGTTCCTCCAGACAGTACTAGTTCATCCAGACAGTAACTAGAACAGTACTAGTTCCTCCAGACAGTACTAGTTCCTCCAGACAGTACTAGTTCCTCCAGACAGTAACTAGAACAGTACTAGTTCCTCCAGACAGTACTAGTTCCTCCAGACAGTACTGGTTCCTCTAGACAATAACTACAACAGTACTGGTTCCTCCAGACAGTCTTGGTTCCTCCAGGCAGTACTAGTTCCTCCAGACAGTAACTACAACAGTACTAGTTCCTCCAGACAGTCTTGGTTCCTCCAGACAGTCTTGGTTCCTCCAGACAGTCTTGGTTCCTCCAGACAGCCTTGGTTCCTCCAGACAGTACAGCCCACAGACAGTTCCTCCAGACAGTACAGCCCACAGACAGTTCCTCCAGACAGTACAGCCCACAGACAGTTCCTCCAGACAGTACAGCCCACAGACAGTTCCTCCAGACAGTCCTAGTTCCTCCAGACAGTAACTACAACAGCCATAGTTCCTCCGGAATTGTACCGAAATACTGTAACGTGTTACTACCCACTTCTGACAAGTACTGGATTGATAAAAAATAATCATGATATGTCTTCTGCCAGGTCAGCATAGGTTACTTTGTAGTTAACCTTCTCAATGAAATGGTTTTTTGGGGAAGCCTGTCCATCTATCAGAACAGTGGGCATTCTCATTGCATCTACATAAAGTTGCAGGAAATGACTGATGCATTATGTTCATGTCTTATGATGATAAACTTTGGCAAATAATACATTTAGTTGATTCTCTACTAAGGTCAATATTAAAAAATAAAAAGTGTTATCCTGTTTTAATGCCTGGATTCCGTTAGGGCCCCAATTATCGTATTTGAACCAGGATGAGGCTCTCCACGACCTATTGTTCCTACAGTGAGGATTCACCATCGTCATCAAATTGTTTTAGTAATTTATCTGCAGATCATTGCCAAAAAGCTTAGGCCTACCAGTAGCCTTTGCAAAATAAGGCGCCAAATGAACGGCTATTTCATTGATGCAATTCGGTAGGCTATGTTGACTGACGAATCACTCACTATTTGGCAAGCCCTGAGATCCTAGGAAAGGGAGCCAATGAAATCCTTGGGTTTATTTGTCCCGATACAATACCATGGACATATAACTTCCAAACAAGCTTCAATGCCATACAACACTCCTAGTGCTCTTAAACGCTAGTAAAATTAAATGCTCTTCAACCGATCGCTCTCCGCGCCCGCCTAGCATCACTACTCTGGACGCTTCTTACTCTGAACGCTTCTGACTTAGAATATGTGGACAACTATACATACCTAGGTGTCTGGCTAGACTGTAATCTCTCCTTCCAGACTCATATTAAACATCTCCCATCCAAAATTAAATTGAGAATCGGCTTCCTATTTCGCAACGAAGCCTCCTTCACTCATGTTGCCAAACATACCCTCGTAAAACTGACTATCCTACCGATCCTTGATTTTGGCGATGTCATTTACAGAATAGCCAATACTTTACTCAGAAAATTGCATGCAGTCTATCACAGTGCCATCCGTTTTGTCACCAAAGCCCCATATACTACCCACTATTGCAACCTGTATGCTCTCGTTGGCTGGTCCTCGCTCCATACTCGTCGCCAAACCCACTGGCTCCAGGTCATCTATAAGTCTTTGCTAGGTAAAGCTCTGCCTTCTCAGCTTACTGGTCACAATAACAACACCCACCCGTAGCACGCGCTCCAGCAGGTATGTCTCACTGGTCACCCCCAAAGCCAACACCAACTTTGGCCGCCTTTCCTTCCGGTTCTCTGCTGCCAGTGACTGGAATGAATTGACTTATCTCCCTCACTAACTTTAAGCGTCAGCTGTCAGAGCAGCTTACCTATCGCTGCAGCTCTACACAGCCCATCTGTAAATAGCCCATCCAACCAACTACCTACCTCATCCCCATATTTGTTATTTTTTTCTGCTCTTTTGCACACCAGTATTTCTACTTGCACATCTCACTCCAGTGGTAATTGCTAAATTGTAATTACTTCGTTACTATGGCCGATTTATTGCCTGACCTCCGTACTCCATTTGCACACACCCATGTGTAACTCTGTTTTAGTCGCACTGTTTTGTTTAATCTTTGCCAGATCGCAGTTGGAAATGAGAACTTGTTCTCAACTAGCTTACCTGGTTAAATAAAGGTGAAATGAAAAGAAAATAACCACATTACATGATTTTATGGATGGCAAAGGGATATATATATATATATATATATATATATATATATATATATATATATATATATATATATATATATATATATATATATATCGACTTTATTCAGTCAATTTGACACCTTTTTATAAACTAGTCAACACTTGCTGTTCAGTTGTCAATCAACACACAGTAAATAGTATACTACCCACCAGGACTCCATGTGGCTGGCTATGTGAAACATGATAAAGAAAATTAATTAATTTTTCAGAAAATAGTGATTAGGCTAAATTGTTGATTTTTTGCCTCATTGTTACCGCTTGGGAGGTGCAAATTCACGAGCATCGCGCTCTCTCTCCTTCCGTGTAAAGACATTTGACTGCAACCACAGACCTGTATATAATGATGAGATGCTCATGTCTCCACCCTGACAATGGGACTTGTTGTTCCAAAGGCAGGCTTATTTTGGACAGATTTTGGCGAGTGAAACCGCTCGTTTTCGTCTATTCCGCTCTGCTGCGTTACCGTGTCATCGCTCACTTTGTGACTGACAGGCGCCTATCACTAGATTGGACGATATGCATCTTCTAGCATTCTAGTGGGAGACGGCTTGACAGACTAGCGGATTGAAACGTCAATGAAAAGTTAGTATGGTTCGAATGAAGTGGAAAATGTAGCCGGCTGAAAATGAGTCTGTAACCGGCTGATTAGCCAACAAGTCGGCGCTAATGGGAAAACACTGGAACCCTCAGTGAGATGATTGATGGCAGTGACACAGTATAATCTCCCACGTTCTCTCTCTCTCTCTCTCTCTCTTTATTTGTTACTCTGATATCACTGTTTTAAGGTTTGTCCTTCACTGAGGGAATAAGAGGTTGTTCACTTTACAGGGCATCTAATGCCCACTTCTGATGATACATGGCACATCGTGCATCTCAAATGGCATCCTATTTCCTACATAGTGAACTATGGTTGACCCAGAGAGCCCTATGTGTCTAAGGTAGTGTACTGAATAGGGTGCCATTTGGGACTCGAGCATTGATGGCACTCTCTTCAGAGAGACAGAAAGCTCATCACACACTTCAGGAAATCAATAGACCAATTAGACTGCAGGGTTGTCCGTGGGTCAGGTTCAGAGAACACGATTGGTCATCAGCCAATTCCAGCTCGATTTTATGTCATTGTGTTGTGCATTTAGTGCCATCTGGGACCTACACTGTGACTACATAAGGCTAGGACCTTCATCTGTAGAGCCCACTGATGATAGCTGTTAGTAGGGTGACAGGCAGTCTGGCAGATGGGGTGACGGTTAGTAGGGTGACAGGCAGTCTGGCAGATGGGGTGACAGGCAGACGGTTAGTAGGGTGACAAAGTCTGGCAGACGGGGTGACGGTTAGTAGGGTGACAGGCAGACGGAGATGGTTAGTAGGGTGACAGGCAGTCTGGCAGACGGAGACGGTTAGTAGGGTGACAGGCAGTCTGGCAGACGGGGTGACGGTTAGTAGGGTGACAGGCAGTCTGGCAGACGGAGACGGTTAGTAGGGTGACAGGCAGACGGAGATGGTTAGTAGGGTGACAGGCAGACGGAGACGGTTAGTAGGGTGACAGGCAGACGGGGAGATGGTTAGTAGGGTGACAGGCAGACGGGGAGATGGTTAGTAGGGTGACAGGCAGACGGGGAGATGGTTAGTAGGGTGACAGGCAGACGGGGAGATGGTTAGTAGGGTGACAGGCAGACGGGGAGATGGTGAGTAGGGTGACGCGCGCGGTGAGTAGGGTGACGCGCGCGGTGAGTAGGGTGACGCGCGCGGTGAGTAGGGTGACGTGCGCATATGGACGGTTAGTTGGGTGACAGACACAGTGTGGGCTTGTCTGATCAGTTTTCCTCACTGATTGATGGTTGATTGTCTCAATGTTTGAGTGGCAGTAGTCATTCTCTGGCAAACTGTATGAACTAAATTTGTTTGAAAAGGTGTTTGTGATTATTCTCTTGGCTGGGTAAATCTGCTCTTGAATGGTATTGCTGCTTTTCTTTAACCAGCCAAATCTTTGGTACTGCTGCACAGGGAGGTGTACTGTGCTGTAGGCTAGGCATACAGTGCATTTGGAAAGTATTCAGACCCCTTGACTTTTCCCACATTTTCTTGCGTTACTGCCTTATTCTAAAATTTTGAGGATTTTTGATTATGTATTTAATCTACAAACAATATCCCATCATGGGAACATAAGTATTCAGACCCTTTGCTATGAGACTCAATTGATCTCAGGTGCATCCTGTTTCCATTGATCATCCTAGATGTTTCTACAACTTGATTGAAGTCCACCTGTGGTAAATTCAATTCTTTGGACATGATTTGGAAAGGCACACACCTGTCTATATAAGGTCCCAACTTTGAAAGTGTATGTCAGAGCAAAAACCAAGCCATGAGGTCGAAGGAATTGTCCGTAGAGCTCCGAGACAGGATTGTGTCGAGGCACAGATCTGGGGAAGTGTACCAAAACATTTCTGCAGCATTGAAGATCCCCAAGAACACAGTGGCCTCCATTATTAAATGGGAAGAAGTTTGGAACCACAAACTCTTCCTAGAGTTGGCTACCCAGCCAAACTAACCAATCGGGGGAGAAGGACCTTGGTCAGGGAGGAGACCAAGAACCCGGTGGTCACTCTGACAGCGCTCCAGAGTTCCTCTGTGGAGATGGGAGAACCTTCCAGAAGGACAATCATCACTGCAGTACTCCACCAATCAGGCCTTTATGGTACAGTGGCCAGACGGAAACCCCGCTTCAGTAAAATGTACATGACAGCCCACTTGGAGTTTGACAAAAGGCACCTAAAGGACTCTCAGACCATGAGAAACAACATTCTATGGTCTGTTGAAACCAAGATTGAGCTCTTTGGCCTGAATGCCAAGCATCACGTCTGGAGGAAACCTAGCACCATCCCTACGGTGAAGAATGGTGGTGGCAGCAGCATCATGTTGTGGGGATGTTTTTCAGTGGCAGGGACTGGGAGACTAGTCAGGATCGAGGGAAAGATGAACGGAGCAAAGTACAAAGAGATCCTTGATGAAAACCTGCTCCAGAGCGCTCAGGACCTCAGACTAGGGTGAAGGTTCACCTTCCAACAGGACAACGACCCTAAGCACACAGTCAAGACAATGCAGGAGTGGCTTCGGGACAAGTCTCTGAATGTCCTTGAGTGGCTCAGCCAGAGCCTGGAATTGAACCCGATCTAACATTTCTGGAGAGACCTGAAAATAGCTGTTCAGTGACGCTCCCCATCCAACCGGACAGAGCTTGAGAGGATCTGCAGAGAAGAATGGGAGAAACGTGCCAAGTAGAGGTCGACCGATTTTATGATTTTTCAATGCCGATACCGATTATTGGCGGACCAAAGAAAGCCGATACCGATTATTCGGCCGATTTTATTTAAAAAAAAAAAAAAAAAAAGTATTTTATATATATATATATATATATATATATATATATATATATATATATATATATATATATATATAAAACATTTATAAAAAATAAAAATATTTATTTATTTGTAATAATGACAATTACAACAATACTGAATGAACACTTTGATGTTTTATATTACGTTAAAATAAATCAAATCAATTTAGCCTCAAATAAATAATGAAACATGTTCAATTTGGTTTAAATAATGCAAAAACAAAGTGTTGAAGAAGAAAGTAAAAGTGCAATATGTGCCATGTAAAAAAGCTAACGTTTAAGTTCCTTCCTCAGAACATGAGAACATATGAAAGCTGGTGGTTCCTTTTTAACATGAATCTTCAATATTCCCAGGTAAGAAGTTTTAGTTTGAGGTTATTATTGGAATTATAGGACTATTTCTCTCTATACCATTTGTATTTCATATACCTTTGACTATTGGATGTTCTTATAGGCACTATAGTATTGCCAGTGTAACAGTATAGCTTCCGACCCTCTCCTCGCCCCTACCTGGGCTCGAACCAGGAACATATCGAAAACAGCCAGCCTCGAAGCATCGTTACCCATCGCTCCACAAAAGCCGCGGCCCTTGCAGTGCAAGGGGAACAACTACTCCAAGTCTCGAGCCTTAGGTCATTAACATGGTCAAATCCAGAAGCCATTTCAAAAATAAAACGTTTATTCTTTCAGAGAAATACGGAACCGTTCTGTATTTTATCTAACGGGTGGCATCCATAAGTCTAAATATTCCTGTTACATTGCACAACCTTCAATGTTATGTCATAATTACGTAAAATTCTGGCAAATTAGTTCGCAATGAGCCAGGCGGCCCAAACTGTTGCATATACCTTGACTCTGCGTGCAATGAACGCAGGAGAAGTGACACAATTTCCCTAGTTTAATATTGCCTGCTAACACAGTTAAAAGAAATTTAAATATGCAGGTTTAAAAATATATACTTCTGTGTATTGATTTTAAGAAAGGCATTGATGTTTATGGTTAGGTAAATTTGTCCAACGATTGTGCTTTTTTCGCAAATGTGCTTTTGTTAAATCATCCACCGTTTGGCGAAGTAGGCTGTCTTTGTTAGGAAGAAATAGTCTTCACAGTTCGCAACGAGCCAGGCGGCCCAAACTGCTGCATATACCCTGACTCTGTTGCACAGAACGCAAGAGAAGTGACACAATTTCCCTAGTTAAAATAAATTCATGTAAGCAGGCAATATTAACTAAATATGCAGGTTTAAAAATATATATATAGACAATAATCAAGATTAGACCAAACTAGAGCCTGCAGAACTTGCTTTTTGGAGTGTGGCGTCAAAAAAGCAGAGAATCTCTTTATTACAGACAGATCTCTCTTCCATCTTTACAACCATTGAATCTGTATGTTTTAACCATGACAGTTTAATTTGGTCTCCTCAACTTGTTCAACAGCCACACCATTCACACAATTCACTTATAATATTTTGACCTGCACTGTACCCTGGGATTCTATTTGCGACCCTGTGCATGTGAGTAACTTCCTGATAGACTGGTTTAGGAGAAGATAGGCTAGGCCTATATCAGGAAGTTTGCATCTCCTCCAATGTGTTTTAAATAGCAGGCGGTGAAAAGTATGAGGACGCAAAGGGTCGAGGAAATACAAAGTGAGTGAAGGACAAGGTTTTCTGAATGAGCAGCAGCGCCTCTTTCTCTGCGATTTGATGTAAAAATGAATAAACAGAGGAGAGGGACGAGAGGAGGAGGGTGAGCCGAGGGGGATTGTAGTGGAGCGAGAGCTAAATGCCAGCCGTGTAATTAGTCCCAGCGGAGAGGAGGCTCCTGGCGTGTGTTTTGTGAGTGCGTGCGTTCGTTCGTGTGTCTACTGGCCATGTCTCCCATTTCCAGCATCGACAACCTCTTCTCTCCTTCATCCTCCGTTGATCTCTCGATCCGCTGTTGTCGAAGCGAAACGAACAGTCACATAGCCAGCAGATATTCTCAGTCTGGGCTTTCCTATGGCGTCTCATACATCTGGCCTGTATATGTGTCACGCGGAGACTGGTGTTGCATGTTGCTCCATTTTATTATACTGAACGGAAATATAAAAACGCAACATGCAACAATTTCAAAAATGTTACTGAGTTCAAATCAGGAAATCAGTCAGTTGCAATACATTCATTAGACCCTGATCTATGGATTTCACATGACTGGGAATACATTCATTAGACCCTGATCTATGGATTCACATGACTGGGAATACATTCATTAGACCCTGATCTATGGATTTCACATGACTGGGAATACATTCATTAGACCCTGATCTGTGGATTTCACATGACTGGGAATACATTCATTAGACCCGGATCTATGGATTTCACATGACTGGGAATACATTCATTAGACCCGGATCTATGGATTTCACATGACTGGGAATACATTCATTAGACCCTGATCTATGGATTTCACATGACTGGGAATACATTCATTAGACCCTGATCTATGGATTTCACATGACTGGGAATACATTCATTAGACCCTGATCTGTGGATTTCACATGACTGGGAATACATTCATTAGACCCTGATCTATGGATTTCACATGACTGGGAATACATTCATTAGACCCGGATCTATGGATTTCACATGACTGGGAATACATTCATTAGACCCTGATCTATGGATTTCACATGACTGGGAATACATTCATTAGACCCTGATCTATGGATTTCACATGACTGGGAATACATTCATTAGACCCTGATCTATGGATTTCACATGACTGGGAATACATTCATTAGACCCTGATCTATGGATTTCACATGACTGGGAATAAAGATATGCCTCTGTCACAGATAGGGTTGCATGTTTTGGGGATTATTCAGAGATGGGAATATATGGGAATACATATTAATACCATTTAAATGTAGATTTTTTTTGCATTGGATATATTTACCATACCATATGGAGACAAACATAAACCTTTTACCTTATCATAAGTACACATAATTGCAAATGATTAAATCCTTCCAATAGAAATTTAAAAAATCTATTTAGTTACGAATTAAAAGAGTTGACTCTTCACTGGGGATGATTTCACTGAACAACAAAAGGGAATATTGAATGATCCATCGCATCTCCCAGAAACGTTTTCAACATCTGTTAAATGATAGTCTAGAAACTAAAGCTTTGGTTGTCTTCCTCAGGCTTCCATGTCTTCTCCCTGGACCGTGTACGGGCTTCAGGCAGAAGTCTTCACGCTTTTTGATGTATTTCAGAACTGCAGTTTCCTCTGCTTGGAGCAACAGTGAAGTGGGCAGGGCAGTACGGATTTCTTCTCTTAGATCCGCAAGCAGAGTCTGAACATCATACGGCATGGCATTGTCTCCGTCAATCCGTGCAATGGCTACTGCTATGGGTTTCAGGAGTTACAGGTTGCTTACCACTCTCTCCTAAAATACACCATCCAGGAGGATCCTCTTGATGGGGCTGTCCATAGCGGCAGACTGTGATATGGCCATTTTTTGGAGAGACTCCTTCCCCTCCCAAAGGGTGTTGCTGGGCAGCTTCAATGTGGGTCTCTAATTCTTCTCACTTTGCTTGGTGAGGTAGATTGCTGCTATAACTTGATGACCCTTCACATACCTAACCATTTCCTTGGCTCTCTTGTAGAGTGTATCCATTGTTTTCAGTGCCATGATGTCCTTGAGGAGCAGATTCAATGCATGAGCAGCACAGCCAATGGGTGTGATGTGAGGGTAGGACTCCTCCACTTTAGACCAAGCAGCTTTCATGTTCGCAGCATTGTCTGTCACCAGTGCAAATACCTTCTGTGGTCCAAGGTCATTGATGACTGCCTTCAGCTCACCTGCAATGTAGGTGTGTCTGTTGTCCCTTGTGTCTGTGCTCTTGTAGAATACTGGTTGAGGGGTGGAGATGATGTAGTTAATTATTACTTGCCCACGAACATTCAACCACCCATCAGAGATGATTGCAATACAGTCTCCTTTCTCTATGATTTGCTTGACCTTCACTTGAACTCTGTTGAACTCTGCATCCAGCAAATGAGTAGATAAAGCATGTCTGGTTGGAGGGGTGTATGCTGGGCCAAGAACATTCAGAAATCTCTTCCAATACACATTGCCTGTGAGCATCAGAGGTGAACCAGTTGCGTACACAGCTCGAGCAAGACATTCATCAGCATTTCTCTGACTTCGTTCCTCCATTGAGTCAAAAAAAATTACTTTGATTCCAGGATGACAATGAGCTGTTGCTATCAATAAGGTGTCTGATTCATCATTTTCACCTCGAGTAGAAGTAGAGGGACTTTTGTCAGCATTTGCTTGTTATGAGCGCTGAGCTAACTTTATGCTCTTGGCCAGATGATTCTGCGTCTTTCGTCACATATGATTTGGCATAGTATTTGCAAATGTACACCGCTGTTCCTTCTACATTAGCTGCAGTGAAATGTATTTTCCTGTAAAAGATGAGAAAAAAATTAGTAAAAAAATCCCTCATACAATTCCATGTACAGTTAAGTAGTTAGATTTAAACAACTCCTTTGTAAGAAATGTTTTAAAATTAAACATGTATGGAAACAGGTAAATTAACACTCGGAGAGCAGGCTCACACAAGCTAAAACCCACATGGTAGCAAAAACTAACTAGCAGAAATTAACATGTTAGAAATGATTTAAACACAGGCTACTATTTACTAGTTAACAAGAAATCATGTCATATAAGATATGTTCATCCCTCCCAGTATTGTAATCAAAACTTACCAGAAAGCATGTAGTCCTTGGCTCAGACAGTGTAGTATTGTGGGCTCAATAGCATCTCATTAGTGTGCAAGATCTTGAGAATCAACTGTGCATGTGATGGAAGAGTCCACTGTACATGTGATGGAAGAATGCACTGCACATGTGATGGAAGAATGCACTGCACATGTGATGGAAGAATGCACTGTACATGTGATGGAAGAATGCACTGCACATGTGATGGAAGAATGCACTGCACATGTGATGGAAGAATGCACTGCACATGTGATGGAAGAATGCACTGCACATGTGATGGAAGAATGCACTGCACATGTGATGGAAGAATGCACTGTGCATGCAGAGGGTTGCAATTCCATTGAAATTCAAATTGCCATCTATAAAATGCAACTCTTTGTTGTCCGTAGCTTATACCTGCCCATACCATAATCCCTCCGCCACCATGCAGCACTCCGCTCGCCCACACAACATTGTTGGACGTACTGCCAAATTCTCTAAAATAACGCTGGAGGCAGCTTATGGTAGAGAAATGAACATTCAATTCTTTGGCAATAGCTCTGGTGAACATTCCTGCAGTCAGCATGCCAATTGCACGCTCCCTCAACTTGAGACATCTGTGGCGTTGTGTTGTGTGACAATAGTGCACATTTTAGAGTGGCCTTTTATTGTCCCCCAGCACAAGGTGCACCTGTGTAATCACGCTATTTAATCAGCTTCTTGATAGGCCACACCTGTCAGGTGGATGGATTATCTTGACAAAGGAGAAATGCAGGGATTTAACAGGGATGTAAACACATTTGTGCAATTTTGTTTTTGAGAAATCAGCTTTTTGTGTCCTGAAATTTCTGGCATCTTTTTATTTCAGCTCATGAAATATGGGACCAACACTTTACATGTTGTGTTTTTATATATATCTTTTTTTGTTCAGTGTACATTTTAAACCCCCTGCCATGATACGTTTTAAAATTATCTTAAAAAGCATAGGCTCCCCAATAGAACGTTGGGGAACACAATTTCCCTACCAGATTATGTTTTGACCAAGCACTATTGAATGAATTCTCTGAGGGATACTGGTCATCTCTCTTCTAACACAACACAGCCTGAGGACATGAGAACCTCACCTCGATGTGTTTGACCCTGTGACTCCAGCCTGGTGTCTTTAACACCCTCCACCAGGTGCCTGTTAATTGGTCCGTCTGGTCGGTGGCACCGGCGGCTCAGTAAGACATGGATCTCAACATGTCAGACTAACCCCAGAGGACAATGTAAAAACATGTCTCCTTTTTTAAAGGGGCAAGTTGGGATTCAAACAACAACAAAGAGGGCACCCTGCCACTAAAAGTAAAAACAATGATTTACTAATCCCAGATTTCTCCCTCTGATCTCAGCCTCTCAGGGAGACCCTGTTTTTAAACCATGAACTGTCTGTCTGCTGCTGCAACAGCACCTTCAGGCTAGTCCTGAAGAAGTGTCTTCAGAGAACTGCTTTTACATCCCTTGTTTCCAGCTGTCAGCTATGATCTTCCTCTTCTTCTTATCTGGATCTGACCCAAATAGTACCCTATTCCCTAAGTGTAGTGCACTATAGTAGGATGCTCGTTGGGACGAAGCCCTCCCCTGAGTGACACTGTCAACCCCTCACCTGATCCACCTGTCAACCCCTCACCTGATCCACAGTTGCAGGCTTTGGGGACTTGTTCGCCACACGTCTGGGGCAGGCATTGACAGACAGCCAAAGGTGACCATTTGAAGTGAAATGGACAAGTTTGGGCTACCTCTGTATCCCCGGTGATTTGGTGTCCGAAGAACTGGACATCACAACTGGAGGAGAGTGAAACAAGACAATGTTCTGGTAAGATGAGTCACATAGGTTGAGAAATCTTTGAAAATGGGTCGTTTTTTTTTTTGGTCAAAGCTTTGTTAATTTTGGGACTCCTGTTCCCGCTGCGCCCACATTTCACCAGTGACGTTGGTCTGCATCAGATGTGTTTCAGGCCATGATAATATGTGAACATGTTTTCACTCCATTATCCAAAGCATTTTTGACGATTCCTAGATTTCTGCCAAATCATTAGTCTTTTGCTCATTGCAGAAGGAAGGAAAGTACAGAGCCCCTACGGCTGGAAACAGGAAACCCAATAATTAGGCCAGAGCACAATATGTAAGGGATTTTTTTTCTCTTTCTTCTCTGCTCCCAATAGTCTTTTGTAATTTCATTAAGCTGTCTGTTCTCCCCCACCATGCTATACGATGGGAAGTGTAACACTCTAATTGGGAACAAGTATTAGAGAGGGCTTGTCTTGTCTGGTGATTTGACAGGGTTCAGGGCAGGCTGGCAGGGATTGAGGGAGGAGAGGGTGAGGATGGGGTGAAGACGGGTGAGGAGACGGGGAGGAGAGGGTGAGGAGACGGGGAGGAGGGGGTGAGGAGACGGGGAGGAGGGGGTGAGGAGACGGGGAGGAGGGGGTGAGGAGACGGGGAGGAGGGGGTGAGGAGACGGGGAGGAGGGGGTGAGGAGACGGGGAGGAGGGGGTGAGGAGACGGGGAGGAGGGGGTGAGGAGACGGGGAGGAGGGGGTGAGGAGACGGGGAGGAGGGGGTGAGGAGACGGGGAGGAGGGGGTGAGGAGACGGGGAGGAGGGGGTGAGGAGACGGGGAGGAGGGGGTGAGGAGACGGGGAGGAGGGGGTGAGGAGACGGGGAGGAGGGGGTGAGGAGACGGGGAGGAGGGGGTGAGGAGACGGGGAGGAGGGGGTGAAGGGATGAGGTTGAGGGAGGAGGGGGTGAGACGGGGGTTAGCCCTACACTAGTGTTCGGTGGGCTGTGAGATGTGGTTTCATCAGAGAGGAAGCTTCTTAATTGGGATGAGGATTTCTGATAGTGTTGAGTCAGACTCATTCTCTAAGGCTCTTTTTGAGATCTGCCTCTGGGAGGGAGAAGGATCAGGGAAGAGGTTCCTGCCTTAGGTAAAGATGCTTTTGAGCCTAAACATCGTGCGTCATCATGCAGCCTGGTGGTGTTTTGAGTCAGTCAGCTGGATATCGTAATGAGAGTGAGATGTTTTCAGTGGAAACTGACAAATGCACAGATCTGTTGGCTCAAAATGCTAAACTGACTCCTAATTCCCCCAAAAGCACAATTTTGGTTTCCTGTTTCAGCACGGTGGTTGTGGTTCACCAGTCAATGTTGGTGACGTTGAATGTGGTTAGACTAGGTCAGGGATCAACAACTGGCGGCCCACGGACAATTTTATTTGGCCCCTTAAATTTTTTTTGAGCAAAAAATCGATGTATTTTATAAAAAAAATGTCTAATTTGGCGTTAGATTTTTTTTGTTCTAACTTTTTGATCATCAAAGAATGTAAAATCACTAGGAATTCAGCTCAAAATAGTTGTAATATAAGAAATGTATTTCCACTCATAGAGATGTAATTGTGTCCCAATGTAATCAAGATTTGAAATGATTGTTTTTGTCAAAAACAATATCTGTTGGGGCTTCTTGCATCAATTTGTAGCGTAAAAATTATGTATTATGTTCCTGCCACCCTGACCATCCACTCAAGAAGAAAATTGTCCCGTGGCTGAATCTAGTTGTGGACTCCTGGATTAGGTCATGCTGAGGGATGGAACAGGTGGCTAGATGACCGCAGGGAGATCAGGTGGCTAGATGACCGCAGGGAGATCAGGTGGCTAGATGACCCCAGGGAGATCAGGTGGCTGGATGACCGCAGGGAGATCGGGTGGCTAGATGACCGCAGGGAGATCGGGTGGCTAGATGACCGCAGGGAGATCGGGTGGCTGGATGACCGCATGGAGATCGGGTGGCTGGATGACCGCAGGGAGATCGGGTGGCTGGATGACCGCAGGGAGATCGGGTGGCTAGATGACCGCATGGAGATCAGGTGGCTGGATGACCGCATGGAGATCGGGTGGCTGGATGACCGCATGGAGATCGGGTGGCTGGATGACCGCAGGGAGATCGGGTGGCTGGATGACCGCATGGAGATCGGGTGGCTGGATGACCGCAGGGAGATCGGGTGGCTGGATGACCGCAGGGAGATCAGGTGGCTGGATGACCGCAGGGAGATCGGGTGGCTGGATGACCGCAGGGAGATCGGGTGGCTGGATGACCGCAGGGAGATCGGGTGGCTGGATGACCGCAGGGAGATCGGGTGGCTGGATGACCGCAGGGAGATCGGGTGGCTGGATGACCGCAGGGAGATCGGGTGGCTGGATGACCGCAGGGAGATCGGGTGGCTGGATGACCGCAGGGAGATCGGGTGGCGTCCCACTATGCAGCAGCTCCAGATTTGGGACTAACATGGCCTATGGATCAAAATCTCATCAGAATTTGTCCCAAATTCACCTTGATGACATGTTGGATTTGTCTGGTGAATTGTGACCGTTGACCAGCTCTAGAAACATTAACTTAATGCAAAGCGCTAAAATATCTCTCCACGGAACCAAACAAATTAAGTCTGAATAAACCAATAAATATGTCCAAATGCAGTTAGTCCTGAAATTTCTAATTTTCCTTAGCAGCTGTGCTCTGTCCCAAATCAACTTTAGAGTCACTGTGTTCGCCAGTCACCGAGTCAATCAAAAGGACAAAACGATTTTCACCGTTTATTCATCGTTGCCTGTCCACCACCTCCCAGAATGCTGTGTGTCCCGTGGTAGAGGGTGTGTCCCAAATGTAAGGGTCTGGTAAAGGTAGTGCACTACAGTGCGCTCCAACACTATTGGGACAGTGACATATGTACTGTTTTAGCTCTGTACTTCAGCACTTTGGATTTGAAATAATACAAGCTTTGATTTAATCATTGCATGCTAGGAATACGGGACTAAATACTAAACTTTTGACTACTTTAATACACATATACAGTGCATTCAGAAAGTATTCAGACCCCTTGACTTTTTCCACATTTTGTTATGTTACAGCCTTATTCAAAAATGTATAAAATATATTTCTCCCTCATCAATTCATGCAATAGCCCATAATGAAAAGACAAATTAGTTTTTTAGAAATGTTTGCAGATTTTTTACAAATAAAAACCAGAAATACCTTATTTACATCAGTATTCAGACCCTTTGCTATGAGACTCAAAATTGAGCTCCGGTGCATCCTGTTTCCTTTGATTATCCTTGAGCCGTCTCTCCAACTTGATTGGTCATGATTTGGAAAGGCACACACCTGTCTATATAAGGTCCCACAGTTGACAGTGCATGTCAGAGCAAAAACCAAGCTATGAGGTCGAATTAATTGTCCGTAGAGCTCCGAGACAGGATTGTGTTGAGGCACAGATCTACAGTGAAGCATGGTGGTGGTAGCATGCTGTGGGGATGTTTTTCAGTGGCAGGGACTGGGAGACTAGTTATGATCGAGTGAAAGATGGAGACAAGTACAGAGATCCTTGATGAAAACCTGCTCCATAGCGCTTAGGACCTCAGACTGGGCGAAGGTTCACCTTCCAACAGGACGACGGCCCTAAGCACACAGCCAAGACAATGCAGGAGTGTCTCTGAATGGCCTGGAGTGGCCCAGCCAGAGCCCAGACTTGAACCCCATCCAACCGACAGAGCTTGCAGAGAAGAATGGAAGAAACTGCCCAAATACAGGTGTGCCAAGCTTGTAGCGTCATACCCGAGGCTGTAATCGCTGCCAAAGGTGCTTCAGCAAAGTACTGAGTAAAGGGTCTGAATACTTATGTAAATGTGATTATTTCAGTTTTAGATTTTTTTTTTAAATAAATTTGCACACAAATTTAAAATGTTTTTTTTCTTTGTCATTATGTGGTATTGTGATGTCATTATGGGGTATTGTGTGTAGATTGATGAGGGGGAAAACTATTTAATCAATTTTAGAATATGGCTGTAATGTAACAAAATGTGGAAAAAGTCGAGGGGTCTGATTTACTTTACGAATGCACTGTAAGTAGATTTGTCCCAATACCTTTGGTCCCCTAAAAAGGGGGAACTATGTACAGAAAGTGTTTTCATTTCTAAACGGTTCAACCAATATGTATGAGAATACCCTCCTAGTCATTATTTAAAATCCAAAGTGTTGGCGTACAGTGACAAAACAATTAAACGTGTCATTTCCCCAATACTGTTGGAGCTCACTGGGGAGTTTTTCCTAGCCACCGTGCTTCAGCACCTGCATTCTACACCTTCTACACCTGCATTGCTTGCTGTTTGGGGGTTATAGGCTGGGTTTCTGTACAGCACTTTGGGGTACCATTTGGGACTTATCCAGCTCGACAGAGGTCTTGTATTTCTGGGCGTAGGGTACCTTTTTATTTTTTTATTTTTTATCTGGCATCCCATGTAGGCCATTACAAGACACGGTTCAGGGCAACATGAAGCTGCTCATGCAGAGAAGGAGAGAGAGGAAGCTATTTGACCTTCCTGCTCTGTCTTTCATCTCTTCCTGATGATGACTGGTCTTGTTTTGTCTCCTTAAATTCTACACTGTCAAGAGTATGTTGATAGGTGGCCAGGTCCATTATTGCTGTCCACAGGGTTGTTTATACCCATAAATCAGTTGAACTTAGCATAGAATATGGTGGTGTACAATGGTCTTTGGGATGCTCTCTGCCTGTCTCGCTCTCTGCATGTCTCTCTCTCTGCCTGTCTCTCCCTCTGCCTGTCTCTCTCTCTGCCTGTCTCGCTCTCTGCCTGTCTCTCCCTCTGCCTGTCTCTCTCTCTGCCTGTCTCTCTCTCTGCCTGTCTCTCTCTCTGCCTGTCTCTCTCTCTGCCTGTCTCTCTCTCTGCCTGTCTCGCTCTCTGCCTGTCTCGCTCTCTGCCTGTCTCTTTCTTTCTCGCTGTCTTCAGCACAGATTTATATTTTAGAGCTTGTTTTTTTAATCATATTTTTAAATATCAATTTTACAATTTGAATGGTTCAGATCACCCTGAAACTCAAATGTTTGCCTTTTTGTAAGCGTTGACGTGTAAGGAGTAGGCTAGTGGAGTTTATTCTACGAGCTCATCTGCAATAGATTCGACACTTCTGTATTTTTGGTAAAGGAGTAGCCCGGCTCAGCTCCTCCAAAATGTGCTGACAGACTTCTTCTCCCAGAGTCGTTCGATTTGTTTCAGTCAGGTTAAAGTGTAGCCCAGGCCTCTTGAATAAACACACATAATTGGTTGACTTCGTATTTCACCGAGGCTGACTGGAACACTATAAGAACTGGACTGTCTCTTGTCCTCCCTCCTTTCCTCCCTTCCTCCCTTCCTCCCTGGGTGCCATTTTGAAATGAAGTCCATAACTGTAGATTCAGTAACTTACTGCAGAGGAACAGTCTTCCGTCAACAACCTTATAGAGACTGGACTATTTTGGTTTATGTATGCTACTTTTTTGCTTACAGTTAAGACAGAAACATGAATTATGCGGCGTCGTGACTAAGGACTAGGCAGAGTACCTATAGGAATATGTACCTTGGGACTCGTGTCAGGCAGAGTACCTATAGGAATATGTACCTTGGGACTCGTGTCAGGCAGAGTACCTATAGGAATATGTACCTTGGGACTCGTGTCAGGCAGAGTACCTATAGGAATATGTACCTTGGGGCTAGTGTCAGGCAGAGTACCTATAGGAATATGTACCTTGGTGCTAGTGTCAGGCAGAGTACCTATAGGAACATGTACCTCGGGACTCGTGTCAGGCAGAGTACCTATAGGAATATGTACCTTGGGGCTAGTGTCAGGCAGAGTACCTATAGGAATATGTCCCTTGGGACTAGTGTCAGGCAGAGTACCTATAGGAATATGTACCTTGGGGCTAGTGTCAGGCAGAGTACCTATAGGAATATGTACCTTGGGGCTAGTGTCAGGCAGAGTACCTATAGGAATATGTACCTCGGGACTCGTGTCAGGCAGAGTACCTATAGGAACATGTACCTTGGGACTCGTGTCAGGCAGAGTACCTATAGGAATATGTACCTTGGGGCTAGTGTCAGGCAGAGTACCTATCGGAATATGTACCTTGGGGCTAGTGTCAGGCAGAGTACCTATAGGAACATGTACCTCGGGACTCGTGTCAGGCAGAGTACCTATAGGAACATGTACCTTGGGGCTAGTGTCAGGCAGAGTACCTATAGGAAAATGTACTTCGGGACTCGTGTCAGGCAGAGTACCTATAGGAATATGTACCTTGGGACTAGTGTCAGGCAGAGTACCTATAGGAATATGTCCCTTGGGACTAGTGTCAGGCAGAGTACCTATAGGAATATGTACCTTGGGGCTAGTGTCAGGCAGAGTACCTATAGGAATATGTACCTTGGGGCTAGTGTCAGGCAGAGTACCTATAGGAATATGTACCTCGGGGCTCGTGTCAGGCAGAGTACCTATAGGAACATGTACCTTGGGACTCGTGTCAGGCAGAGTACCTATAGGAATATGTACCTTGGGGCTAGTGTCAGGCAGAGTACCTATAGGAACATGTACCTCGGGACTCGTGTCAGGCAGATGTTGCTGTTCATGTTTTTTCCTTGAGTGCGATTTTTAAAGCAGGATGATATCAGCTAGACTTTTGGTGATGGAGACTTATGAGACTTGTTCTGTACTTACATGTACAATACTCCATGTTCAAATAGCTAGAGAAATGTATCCATATTTGAAATGGTGTTGTATAATCCAGTGTTGTGGATAAAGTTGACCTTTTAAAAAAAAGAAAAATCTTAAATAAGTGGAAAAAGAGGTGGATTGATAGCTGGACTCCACAGCAGGGTACCACAGCTTTTGCCTCAGGGAAGATGTGTGCAGTGTCTGCTGGGAAGCTGACTGACTGTGACAGTGACAGACAGTGTGGCCATCACTATGGGACTGCAGTACAAATGACCCCCTATTTCTTATATAGTGCGCTATTGTTGACCAGAGCCCTGTAGGGTGCCATTTTGGGACTGGGGGGGGGGGGGGCTCTCTGCGGAGGTGAGATGATGTAACGATATGATAAGAGAAACCATCTCTGGAATAGGTGGTTGTATATCAGTGCCGGCGTTTGTCAGGCTAGGTGCTATTGCTCCACCCTAGGTAGGCCTGAGATGCTTTCATTGTTGTCACTGTTTTCATACAGGGTTCAGAATGGTTGAGGAGAAGCTTCCCCTAATACCTACTGATCTTGCATTATGTTGAACTACATGATACAGTCATTATTATTTGGCTTCACTTAGAGTTCAGACTGGTTTAACAAGGATTCCTCTCCATTACTGTCACAGTAAAGTAAATGTTCCTTCTTCACATCTGTTCTCAGTGTCAGATGTACACCACTCCTGATCCTGGAATGCTTTGCTACTTTCTTGATTTACTTTGGACTTTAAGAACAGAGCATGCGGCCTGGCGGGGCACATTTACACTGTCTCAGCTTAGATAAAGGGGGAGTGGTGTGTAGACTGAGAGACTAATTCCAAAGCAGCTCTCACACCTAAGTAGATTAATCACTGGTGCTTGTCTCCTGGAACACTGGTGCTTGTCTCCTGGAACACTGGCGCTTGGCTCCTGGAACACTGGCGCTTGGCTCCTGGAACACTGGCGCTTGGCTCCTGGAACACTGGCGCTTGGCTCCTGGAACACTGGCGCTTGGCTCCTGGAACACTGGTGCTTGGCTCCTGGAACACTGGTGCTAGTCTTCTGGATCAACAGCAAGACGCCGTCGCCTTGCTTCGAGTTCTTAGGAAACTGCAGTACTTTTTGGGGGTATTATTTCTTACATTGAAATCTTAAGTCTTATTACATACAGCCGGGAGGAACTATTGGATATAAGAGCAACGTCAACTTACCAACATTATAACCAGGAACACGACTTTCCCGAAGCGGATCCTCTGTTCGGACCACCGCCCAGGACAATGGAGCTAATTCCAGTAGGCGATCCAAAACAACGATGCCGCATAAGGGGCAGACGAAGTGGCCACCTGGCCAGGCTCCGTAGACGTGCACACCGCTCCCGAGTATATTACTAGCCAATGTCCAGTCTCTTGACAACAAGGTAGACATAATTCGAGCAAGGCTTGCCTTCCAGAGAGACATCAGAGATTGTAACATTCTCTGTTTCGGGGAAACATGGCTCTCGGGATAAGTTGTCAGAATCGGTTCAGCCACCGAGCTTCTCCATGCATCGCTCCGACAGAGATAAACACCTCACTGGGAAGAGGAAGGGCGGGGGTGTATGCTCCATGATTAACGACTCATGGGGTAATCATAACAACATACAGGAACTCAAGTACTTCTGCCCACCCGCTCTATAATTCCTTACATTCAAGTACTGGCCATTTTACCTCCCAAGAGAATTCTCATCAGTTATAGTCACAGCTGTGTACATTCCCCCTCAGGTAGACACCAATGCTGGTGTTTGTGTCCCTGGAACGCTGGTGTTTGTGTCCCTGGAACGCTGGTCTTTGTGTCCCTGGAACGCTGGTCTTTGTGTCCCTGGAACGCTGGTCTTTGTGTCCCTGGAACGCTGGTCTTTGTGTTCCTGGAACGCTGGTGTTTGTGTCCCTGGAACGCTGGTGTTTGTGTCCCTGGAACGCTGGTGTTTGTGTCCCTGGAACGCTGGTGTTTGTGTCCCTGGAACGCTGGTGTTTGTGCCCCTGGAACGCTGGTGTTTGTGTCCCTGGAACGCTGGTCTTTGTGCCCTTGGAACGCTGGTGTTTGTGTCCCTGGAACGCTGGTGTTTGTGTCCCTGGAACGCTGGTGTTTGTGCCCCTGGAACGCTGGTGGTAGTACAACAGATGGGTCATTTTAACAAAAGAGTGCCTTTTTAATATTTTAAGTAGAAATTGCACCAATATAGAGTTTTAAAAGCTGGTCTATATTAAATCACGTGCCCTTTTTAATATAGACCATATGGAGATTTCAATAAATCAGACTTGTATATGAATAAAGACTTTGCTAAAGTGACAATTTTTGCAATTTGACATTTCCCTCCGTCTACTCTCTGTGACTTGTTGGAAGATTTTAACCCACTTAACTCCAACATTTGTAAAGACCTAGTTATCTTTGTTGCTTTGACAGTCAGTTTTCAAGATTATTATTTATTTAATGTGATTTAATGATTCATTTATTTCATGTGATTTAATGATTCATTTATTTATTGAGATGAATGATTCGTTTTATGTCTGTCCCTCATTTTTAAGGTCAACCCTGTTACATGAACTGAATTCTCGTTTTTAATAAATGGTGAAACTATTAATTTTAAAATATGTTTTTTAAATATGTTTTTCCAAAGAAACATTGAACATCCAAATAGTCAAATTATACAGTAAAATCGGGTGTTCTGGTTCCACTGTTTTTGGTGGTAGGAAACTGAGTGGGTCGAGCAGAACACGTCCAACCGCGTTACCCATAGTGCAGCTTGCATTCACTTGCCACTCCCTGATGCACATAACAAGCTTCCATTCCCCCTGTCACAAGGGGATTCATGGCTGATTTAAGTAGAAATTGTCCACCCTGTTACGGTCCACCCTGTTACGGTCCACCCTGTTACGGTCCACCCTGTTACTTTATTTGGCACTTAATAGGCACTTACTATTTTTATTTAACATCTTGAGATGGGAAACCATGTTTTTATGAAGTTGAACATCTGTTCTTTATGACAATGTTAAAATTAGATCAAATCAAATGTTTTTTTGTTTTTTTTGACCAAGTTACACTTCTCAAAAGGCACTGAATTGGGGAAATTACCCTAACAGAGGCCCGCTGGCAGGATGCCGGCAGGATGCCCGCAGGATGCCCGCAGGATGACTGTGCTCTAAGCACCAGAAGCACCCCAAACATATTTGCCAACGCTGCTGAAAAAAAAATCCTAGGAGAAAAACTGTGCACACACTGACAAGGCCATACCTGTAATTAACTTCCATCAGACTGGGACAATGGAAACAAACTTCACTTGTAATTACGCCTCCTCTCTTCAATGTTTTCATCAAAGGCTTAATCACCTGGAAACCGGTTTGTGCGCTGCGAAGGGGCAGGTTTGTTTTAGATAATTAAGCCACGCTAACGAGCGAAGACGAGCGGTGCTCGGCTCGCTGGCCTGAGCCTCACGACCCCCCCCCCCCCTCCTTTTTGATTTTCAGAGAACAGAGCAGTTCTTCTCAATGCCTGCATGCAGAGTGTAGCGCAGTGTGGAGAGAGTAGCGCAGTGTGGAGAGAGTAGCGCAGTGTGGAGAGAGTAGCGCAGTGTGGAGAGAGTAGCGCAGTGTGGAGAGAGTAGCGCAGTGTGGAGAGAGTAGCGCAGTGTGGAGAGAGTAGCGCAGTGTGGAGAGAGTAGCGCAGTGTGGAGAGAGTAGCGCAGTGTGGAGAGAGTAGCGCAGTGTGGAGAGAGTAGCGCAGTGTGGAGAGAGTAGCGCAGTGTGGAGAGAGTAGCGCAGTGTGGAGAGAGTAGCGCAGTGTGGAGAGAGTAGCGCAGTGTGGAGAGAGTAGCGCAGTGTGGAGAGAGTAGCGCAGTGTGGAGAGAGTAGCGCAGTGTGGAGAGAGTAGCGCAGTGTGGAGAGAGTAGCGCAGTGTGGAGAGAGTAGCGCAGTGTGGAGAGAGTAGCGCAGTGTGGAGAGAGTAGCGCAGTGTGGAGAGAGTAGCGCAGTGTGGAGAGAGTAGCGCAGTGTGGAGAGAGTAGCGCAGTGTGGAGAGAGTAGCGCAGTGTGGAGAGAGTAGCGCAGTGTGGAGAGAGTAGCGCAGTGTGGAGAGAGTAGCGCAGTGTGGAGAGAGTAGCGCAGTGTGGAGAGAGTAGCGCAGTGTGGAGAGAGTAGCGCAGTGTGGAGAGAGTAGCGCAGTGTGGAGAGAGTAGCGCAGTGCGGAGAGAGTAGCGTAGTGCACTGCATTGTGTAGACAGTGTAGTTTGAGTAGTGCAACAGTGAGTATGCAGACAAGCAGAGTGGGAGGCAGGAGCTGAGTTGAGCCTGAACGGAGCCTGGGGACTTGGGACTGTGGAGGACAGACTAGACAGCAGCAGCTCTGTTTTGATGTAGCCGTTTCTGAACTTCTGATCCTTCTGCAGTGTGTTCAGACTGCCTGCTAGCATCATGACCCAGTATGATCTAACTTACAATGTGTTAGAGAGAGAAGGAGAGAGCAGTTATTTTGATGTGGCGGTTTTCCAGCCCTCCTACCCTCGGACTGATTTTGCTACCATGACCAGCTGGTGATACAGAAATAGTTTAGACCCTCAGGTCTCAGACGGCTGTGGTGCGAACTGAAACAACTATCCTCTGTTACAGGATGATGGAGACCTTGGTCTCTTAACAGAGAGACTAGCTTCACATCCAGGCGGCTCCCAGGTTGATGTATGGTGCCTTGTGAAGCTGTGATCAATAATGGAACCTAGTTATTTTATGCACCAGTGGGCATCTATTTACTGTAGAGAAAGGATGGGTCAATTACCAGCTTTGTGTAATTACACCGTTAGTTTGTACAGGGGCCAGCCACCAGCGGAACGTGTGAACAGTCCAGTCTGTGTTGTCGTTGTTAAAACATGCCGGTCCTTTACCCTCTCTCTCTACCCCCCTCTCTCTCTACCCCCCCCCCTCTCTCTCTCTACCCCCCCCCCTCTCTCTACCCCCCCCCCCCCCTCTCTCTACCCCCCCCCTCTCTCTACCCCCCCCCCTCTCTCTACCCCCCCCCCTCTCTCTACCCCCCCTCTCTCTATCCCCCCCTCTCTCTCTATCCCCCCCCTCTCTCTCTATCCCCCCCTCTCTCTCTATCCCCCCCCTCTCTCTCTATCCCCCCCTCTCTCTCTATCCCCCCCCTCTCTCTCTATCCCCCCCTCTCTCTCTATCCCCCCCTCTCTCTCTATCACACCTTCAGCGAAAAACACTGGGCCAAGTAATTGACTATAGCCTGTTTATCAGGAGGCACTTGTCATAGAAGATGGAAGGCTATTGTGTACACGTCCTGAGGCCCCCCCTGCTCCCTCTGCTGGTACACTGTGACTCTCCAGTCTATCCAGCAGCACGCTCTGTCTTCATCCGTTAGTCCCCCAGAAGCCCCTATTTATTGTGAAACCAGATCATTGTATTGCTAACGACCATTGCCTAATGTTGGCACAATAAATATTTTCTGAGTGTGAACCTGACCTTCCTCTTGTCTCCCTCCTATAAGAACGTACCATCGCCAGACACGAGGTGAGGGAGGTAGAGCAGCGCCACACCCAAGATGGCGTACGGGACACGCCGCCGCTGGCTGAGGCAGAAGACGTGGTTATCATATATAATAGAGTGCCCAAGACGGCGAGCACGTCGTTCACCAACATCGCCTACGACCTTTGTGGAAAGAACCACTTCCACGTTTTGCACATCAACACCACCAAGAACAATCCTGTCATGTCCTTACAAGACCAGGTGAGAACATAGCTGACACCTGCCACTTTATAAACGATCCTCCAACGAGAAGCATTTAGTAGCAGGGGGTGTGAACCGGGGGGTGTGAACCGGGGGGTGTGAACCGGGGGGTGTTAACCGGGGGGGGGGGGGGGGGGGGGGGGGTGTTGAGCGGGGGGGTGTTGAGCAGGGGGTGTTGAGCAGGGGGTGTTGAGCAGGGGGTGTTGAGCAGGGGGTGTTGAGCAGGGGGTGTTGAGCAGGGGGTGTTAAACGGGGGTGTTAAGCGGGGGGGGGGGGGTGTTGAGCAGGGTCGTATGTAATAGAATGATGTCAGCATGATTTGGAAGGTAAGGAATTCGGCATGTACTTTCACAAACGTCTTTTTGAATCCATTTCAAAAAGAGAATTTTCTAGGAGCCACTACAGTACTAATTTAAGGATTTGTTGGGAAACCTGAATACAAATCTGTCTCTTTACCCCTTCTGCACGTATTGACCCTTGTATTGCCTCATCAAGCACCTGGTCAGAGAAACAGTCTGGCTGTGTCCTCACAGCCCTGACGTGTCTGGTCTGGCTGCGTCCTCACAGCCCTGACGTGTCTGGTCTGGCTGCGTCCTCACAGCCCTGACGTGTCTGGTCTGGCTGCGTCCTCACAGCCCTGACGTGTCTGGTCTGGCTGCGTCCTCACAGCCCTGACGTGTCTGGTCTGGCTGCGTCCTCACAGCCCTGACGTGTCTGGTCTGGCTGCGTCCTCACAGCCCTGACGTGTCTGGTCTGGCTGCGTCCTCACAGCCCTGACGTGTCTGGTCTGGCTGCGTCCTCACAGCCCTGACGTGTCTGGTCTGGCTGCGTCCTCACAGCCCTGACGTGTCTGGTCTGGCTGCGTCCTCACAGCCCTGACGTGTCTGGTCTGGCTGCGTCCTCACAGCCCTGACGTGTCTGGTCTGGCTGCGTCCTCACAGCCCTGACGTGTCTGGTCTGGCTGCGTCCTCACAGCCCTGACGTGTCTGGTCTGGCTGCGTCCTCACAGCCCTGACGTGTCTGGTCTGGCTGTGTGCATTTGTATTCCTGACTGTCACTGTGACTCCTGTTGAGAACACGGAGAGCGAGTAGGAGGAATGCCTTGGGGCCTCTGGCTAGAGCCGTGAAAGTGTTAGTTCTGTCCTCTGCTCTGCCAAGGTAATAACCTGTCTGTTCTCACAGCAGTCTCTTCCCTGTGCAGACGATACGACATGGGTGGGGGGAATCTGAGCCTTGTTAAATGTCACCTAGACAGATGAGAGAAACTCGTAGCCACAAGGGACTGTAGTGTGGATGGCACATAAATACAATTCAATGTTTGATGTTCTTTTTAAATGTATCTCTTTTGGATAAGAGTGTTACCTCAAAATAAGGAATGGGAATGTTTAACAAAACGTTTCAGTTTGAAGAAGATGAAGATAAGAGGGAAGTTGTAAGATCAGCTGTCATTTTAGTTTTTTATTTTATCTTTATTTAACTAGGCAAGTCAGTTAAGAACAAATTCTTATTTTCAATGACGGCCTAGGAACAGTGGGTTAACTGCCTTGTTCAGTGGCAGAACAACAGATTTTTACCTCGTCAGCTCGGGGATTCAATCTTGTAACCTTTCGGTTACTAGTCCAACGCTCTAACCACTAGGCTACCCGCCACTCTAATGTACTTGTCCTCATGTCTGTGTCAAGACATGCGTAGACGACATAGATAACAAACAAATCAGCTTGTGCGATTAGGACTCTTGATTTGTGCTTCCAGGTGCGCTTTGTCCATAACGTGACGTCTTGGAGAGAGATGAAGCCCGGGTTCTACCACGGACATGTGGCTTTCCTGGACTTCTCCAAGTAAAACCCTCCATTACATTCTTTACTGAAATTATATCCAGATGAGTAACAAACACATTTTATATGACACATGAAGAAGGTCTTGACTTGGTGCTTTTTATTTATTTATTTAGTTACTGATATAGATTTTTTTTTTTTACTGCTCTCATCACTTGTATACTCTTCCTACTGTGTGATTATCTTTGCTCTTCATCTTCTCAAAACGGCTGCTGCCACCATGTGGCTGAAAGTGGAACTAGTCCTGTATTTGTGAAATGCATTGGGCGTGAATCAAAAGCACCAAAAGTTCAGATATTCTTTTAGCAGTTCACTTCTAACTATTGTCATTAGGTGTTCCCCTAACTATTGTCATTAGGTGTTCCCCTAACTATTGTCATTAGGGACAGGTACACTACTGTTCAAAAGTTTGGTGTCACTTAGAAATGTCCTTGTTTTTTAAAGAAAAGCATTTTTTTTATTTTTTATTTAAAATAACATAAAAATGATCAGAAATAAAGTGTAGACATTGTTAATGTTGTAAATGACTATTGTAGCTGGAAACGGCAGATAAAAAAAATAATTTAAAAAATCTAATTGAATATCTACATAGGCGTACAGAAGCCCATTTATCAGGTATATTCCAACCTATTGTGATAGGGACAGGTGTATTCCAAACTATTGTGATTAGGGACAGGTATATTCCTAACTATTGTGATTAGGGACAGGTATATTCCTAACTATTGTGATTAGGGACAGGTATAATCCTAACTATTGTGATTAGGGACAGGTATATTCCTAACTATTGTGATTAGGGACAGGTATATTCCTAACTATTGTGATTAGGGACAGGTATATTCCAACCTATTGTGATTAGGGACAGGTGTATTCCAAACTATTGTGATTAGGGACAGGTATATTCCTAACTATTGTGATTAGGGACAGGTATAATCCTAACTATTGTGATTAGGGACAGGTGTATTCCTAACTATTGTGATTAGGGACAGGTATATTCCAAACTATTGTGATTAGGGACAGGTATACTCCTAACTATTGAGATTAGGGACAGGTATATTTCAAACTATTGAGATTAGGGACAGGTATATTCCAAACTATTGTGATTAGTTATATTCCTAACTATTGTGATTAGGGACAGGTATACTCCTAACTATTTGATTAGGGACAGGTATATTCCAACCTATTGTGATTAGGGACAGGTATATTCCAAACTATTGTGATTAGGGACAGGTATATTCCAAACTATTGTGATTAGGGACAGGTATATTCCAACCTATTGTGATTAGGGACAGGTATATTTCAAACTATTGAGATTAGGGACAGGTATATTCCAAACTATTGTGATTAGTTATATTCCTAACTATTGTGATTAGGGACAGGTATATTCCAAACTATTGTGATTAGGGACAGGTATATTCCAAACTATTGTGATTAGGGACAGGTATATTCCAAACTATTGTGATTAGTTATATTCCTAACTATTGTGATTAGGGACAGGTATACTCCTAACTATTTGATTAGGGACAGGTATATTCCAACCTATTGTGATTAGGGACAGGTATATTCCAAACTATTGTGATTAGGGACAGGTATATTCCAAACTATTGTGATTAGGGACAGGTATATTCCAACCTATTGTGATTAGGGACAGGTATATTTCAAACTATTGAGATTAGGGACAGGTATATTCCAAACTATTGTGATTAGTTATATTCCTAACTATTGTGATTAGGGACAGGTATATTCCAAACTATTGTGATTAGGGACAGGTATATTCCAAACTATTGTGATTAGGGACAGGTATATTCCAAACTATTGTGATTAGGGACAGGTATATTCCAAACTATTGTGATTAGGGACAGGTATATTCCTAAACTATTGTGATTAGGGACAGGTATACTCAAACTATTGTGATTAGGGACAGGTATACTCCTAAACTATTGTGATTAGGGAAAGGTATATTCCTAACTATTTGATTAGGGACAGGTATAATCCTAAACTATTGTGATTAGGGACAGGTATGCTCCTAAATATTGTGATTAGGGACAGGTATACTCCTAACTATTTTGCCCTCTGATTAGGTATGGGGTGAGAGGTAAACCCGTTTACATCAACGTGGTCCGGGACCCAATCCAACGCCTCGTATCATACTACTACTTCCTGAGGT
This sequence comes from Salvelinus fontinalis, assembly GCF_029448725.1. Classification (NCBI taxonomy): domain Eukaryota; kingdom Metazoa; phylum Chordata; class Actinopteri; order Salmoniformes; family Salmonidae; genus Salvelinus; species Salvelinus fontinalis. Next base: position 5,487,935 of record NC_074678.1, on the reverse strand, counting down.
TTGGAGACGACTACAGGCCCGGCCTTCGACGGAGAAAACAAGGCGACAAAAAGGTATTGTTGTTTACATAGAAGTTACCCATTAACATACTGGCTCTCAATGGTGTTTTAACATTTCTTATCGCCCTAGTGAGTGTATATCAAGCTCTATTTCTGACGTGTGTGTGTGTGTGTGTGCATGTGTTTTAGACTTTTGATGAGTGTGTGTCAGCAGGTGGTTCTGACTGTGCCTCTGAGAAGCTTTGGCTCCAGATCCCATTCTTCTGCGGACACTACTCAGAGTGCTGGTGGGTACTAAGATGGCAGCTAGTGCCGGGTGGGTGCCAACATGGCAGCCAGTGCCGGGTGGGTGCCAACATGGCAGCCAGTGCCGGGTGGGTGCCAACATGGCAGCCAGTGCCGGGTGGGTGCCAACATGGCAGCCAGTGCCGGGTGGGTGCCAACATGGCAGCCAGTGCCGGGTGGGTGCCAACATGGCAGCCAGTGCCGGGTGGGTGCCAACATGGCAGCCAGTGCCGGGTGGGTGCCAACATGGCAGCCAGTGCCGGGTGGGTGCCAACATGGCTGCCAGTGCCGGGTGGGTGCCAACATGGCTGCCAGTGCTGACCCACTTATCCCCATTGCACCGGCTCGGGCCTAGGGAACTTTGGTCAATGTGTTAGTAATCAGAACACATTGATGACATAATGATTTAAGTAATTTGTTGTCATTAAACCGTGTGTAAACCACAGATACATCCTATTAAAGGAGTTTTCTATGTGTAATTACCATGGTGTGAACTGTATATTGTGTGTATGTGTACTATAGGAACGTGGGCAGCAGGTGGGCGCTGGATCAGGCCAAGTATAACCTGCTGAATGAATATCTACTAGTAGGGGTGACAGAGGAGCTGGAGGACTTTATCATGATGCTGGAGGCAGCTCTGCCACGCTTCTTCAAGGGTGCCACTGGCCTCTACAAAACAGGTACTGTACTGGCACATCACGTATCCTGGTTCCTCTCTCACTTAACCTCAGCAGATAAACCCTGTCAGTGTTCTAGCCTTGTCTCTGTGGTACCATGTCCTCCGGACAGACCCTGCTCTGCAGCTCTGCTCTTTTCCTGGTAACAGCATTTAGTACACATGGGAAGGCCAACCTATTATTTAGGGCACTTGGGCAGACTAATCTCCTATTTAGGGCACTTGGGCAGACTAATCTCCTATTTAGTGCACTTGGGCAGACTAATCTCCTATTTAGGGCACTTGGGCAGACTAATCTCCTATTTAGGGCACTTGGGCAGACTAATCTCCTATTTAGGGCACTTGGGCAGACTAATCTCCTATTTAGGGCACTTGGGCAGACTAATCTCCTATTTAGGGCACTTGGGCAGACTAATCTCCTATTTAGGGCACTTGGGCAGACTAATCTCCTATTTAGGGCACTTGGGCAGACTAATCTCCTATTTAGGGCACTTGGGCAGACTAATCTCCTATTTAGGGCACTTGGGCAGACTAATCTCCTATTTAGGGCACTTGGGCAGACTAATCTCCTATTTAGGGCACTTGGGCAGACTAATCTCCTATTTAGGGCACTTGGGCAGACTAATCTCCTATTTAGGGCACTTGGGCAGACTAATCTCCTATTTAGGGCACTTGGGCAGACTAATCTCCTATTTAGGGCACTTGGGCAGACTAATCTCCTATTTAGGGCACTTGGGCAGACTAATCTCCTATTTAGGGCACTTGGGCAGACTAATCTCCTATTTAGGGCACTTGGGCAGACTAATCTCCTATTTAGGGCACTTGGGCAGACTAATCTCCTATTTAGGGCACTTGGGCAGACTAATCTCCTATTTAGGGCACTTGGGCAGACTAATCTCCTATTTAGGGCACTTGGGCAGACTAATCTCCTATTTAGGGCACTTGGGCAGACTAATCTCCTATTTAGGGCACTTGGGCAGACTAATCTCCTATTTAGGGCACTTGGGCAGACTAATCTCCTATTTAGGGCACTTGGGCAGACTAATCTCCTATTTAGGGCACTTGGGCAGACTAATCTCCTATTTAGGGCACTTGGGCAGACTAATCTCCTATTTAGGGCACTTGGGCAGACTAATCTCCTATTTAGGGCACTTGGGCAGACTAATCTCCTATTTAGGGCACTTGGGCAGACTAATCTCCTATTTAGGGCACTTGGGCAGACTAATCTCCTATTTAGGGCACTTGGGCAGACTAATCTCCTATTTAGGGCACTTGGGCAGACTAATCTCCTATTTAGGGCACTTGGGCAGACTAATCTCCTATTTAGGGCACTTGGGCAGACTAATCTCCTATTTAGGGCACTTGGGCAGACTAATCTCCTATTTAGGGCACTTGGGCAGACTAATCTCCTATTTAGGGCACTTGGGCAGACTAATCTCCTATTTAGGGCACTTGGGCAGACTAATCTCCTATTTAGGGCACTTGGGCAGACCAATCTCCTATTTAGGGCACTTGGGCAGACCAAGTGAAGGAGTAGCCTGTTGGATAGATACAGTGGTGTGATTATGCTGCGGGACTTAGAGGTAATTTGTGGTTTAGTACGGTACCCTGCGTCACCACATCCGACCATGATTGGGAGTCCCATAGGGCAGCGAACAATTGGCCCAGTGTTTCTCTCCCTCTAAAAACAGAAATAAATGTTTTGGCCTTTATTTACTTTTCAAAAAATCAAAAGTCAGCGATTGTTGTCTGAATAATCTCCAAATATCGTTATATATTTTCAAGTTGATGGCACAGTCATATAGCCTCAGCACCTATATAAAGCTGAGTTGACTCACTCATTCATGGCTTTGAATCAAAATAAACAAGTACTGTGCTGCAATACCACTGTAGACCCTAACCGATCCTCTCCTGTCCCCGTGTGCTCCCAGGTAAGAAGTCCCACCTGCGTAAGACCACAGAGAAGAAGCCACCCACCAAGGAGTCCATAGCCAAGCTGCAGCAGTCCGACATATGGAAGATGGAGAATGAGTTCTATGAGTTTGCCCTGGAGCAGTTCCAGTTTATCAGAGCCCACGCCGTCCGGGAGAAGGACGGGGAACTCTACCTGCTAGCCCAGAACTTCTTCTACGAGAAAATCTACCCCAAAGTGAACTAGGGTGGAACTGGGTTAACATCAGACCATGGGGGATGTTGATGAGGTCTGGGCTAACATCAGGCCAGGGGGATGTTGATGAGGTCTGGGCTAACATCAGGCCAGGGGGATGTTGATGAGGTCTGGGTTAACATCAGGCCACGGGGATGTTGATGAGGTCTGGGCTAACATCAGACCATGGGGATGTTGATGAGGTCTGGGTTAACAGCAGGCCATGGGGGATGTTGATGAGGTTTGTGCTAACAAGCAGGCCAGTGGGATGTTGATGAGGTCTGGGTTAATATCAGACCATGGGGGATGTTGATGAGGTCTGGGTTAACAGCAGGCCACGGGGATGTTGATGAGGTCTGTGCTAACATCAGACCATGGGGGATTTTGATGAGGTCTGGGTTAACAGCAGGCCACGGGGATGTTGATGAGGTCTGTGCTAACATCAGACCATGGGGGATGTTGATGAGGTCTGTGCTAACATCAGACCATGGGGGATGTTGATGAGGTCTGGGTTAACAGCAGGCCACGGGGATGTTGATGAGGTCTGTGCTAACATCAGACCATGGGGGATGTTGATGAGGTCTGGGCTAACAGCAGGCCAATGGGATGTTGATGAGGTCATACACTCTACTCTCTGTGTTAGTTCAGACGGCAGAGCCTGACCCTGTTACACACGTTACAGAATGCCATCATAACTGTGTCTGACGTGTGGATGGGGACCTACTGTGTGGCTGTACTGTAACGGGTCTGGGGAGAAAGGGGGATATTGTGCTGGTTTCATTGGTTCCTTGTTCTTCACTGTAGTTGTTGACTTCTACAAGGTATTTGAACAGGTCTCAATCCAACATGGTGTCCTGTTCTTCTCTGTAGCTGGTCACTTCTACAGGTTATTTAAGCCAGATCCAACATGGTGTCCTGTTCTTCTCTGTAGCTGGTAACTTCTACAGGTTATTGAAGCCAGATCCAACATGGTGTCGTGTACTTCTCTGTAGCTGGTCACTTCTACAGGTTATTTAAGCCAGATCCAACATGGTGTCGTGTACTTCTCTGTAGCTGGTCACTTCTACAGGTTATTTAAGCCAGATCCAACATGGTGTCCTGTGCTTCTCTGTAGCTTGTCACTTCTACAGGTTATTGAAGCCAGATCCAACATTGTGTTCTGTACTTCTCTGTAGCTGGTCACTTCTACAGGTTATTTAAGCCAGATCCAACATGGTGTCCTGTACTTCTCTGTAGCTGGTCACTTCTACAGGTTATTGAAGCCAGATCCGGCATGGCGGATTCATCTGGGCCCATATATACACGCAGGTCAGAGGTCAATAAGCCCCCCCTCCACTGGGGACCTGCCTTGTGGTCTTCAGGCTCCAACTCAAAATGGCTGCCCAACCACAACCACATCGGAAGACGCCCAGCAAAAGCTTTTGTCTATTTTGCGTTTCGTTTTTTTTATCAAACAACATATGAGAAGGTCAATTAAAAAGAAAACAGAAGTATGTCCGAAATTCGGACGTTTGATCTGTAGTACATAACTTCAGATCAAAGTGTCAGAAGGACAGTAGGCTGTGAAAGGGAGGTACTGTACTTACAAGGAGGAAAGGGTGGCTCCAGCTCGGTGTGCTGCCGAGTGGCTCCGGCTCGGTGTGCTGCCGAGTGGCTCCGGCTCGGTGTGCTGCCGAGTGGCTCCGGCTCGGTGTGCTGCTGCTAGCACTGTGTGTGTACAGTCGTGGCCAAAAGTTGAGAATGACACAAATATAAATTTTCAGTCTGCTGCCTCAGTTTGTATGATGGCAATTTGCATGTACTCCAGAATGTTATGAAGAGTGATCAGATGAATTGCAATTAATTGCAAAGTCCCTCTTTGCCATGCAAATGAACTGAATCTCCCAAAAACATTTCCACTGCATTTCAGACCTGCCACAAAAGGACCAGGTGACATCATGTCAGTGATTCTCTCGTTAACACAGGTGTGAGTGATGACGAGGACAAGGCTGGAGATCACTCTGTCATGTTGATTGAGTTCGAATAACAGACTGCAAGCTTCAAAAGGAGGGTGGTGCTTGGAATCATTGTTCTTCCTCTGTCAATCATGGTTACCTGCAAGGAAACACGTGCGGTCATCATTGCTTTGCACAAAAAGGGCTTCACAGGCAAGGATATTGCTGCCAGTAAGATTGCACCTAAATCAACCATTTATTGGATCATCAAGAACTTCAAGGAGAGCAGATCAATTGTTGTGAAGAAGGCTTCAGAGCACCCAAGAAAGTCCAGCAAGCGCCATGATCGTCTCCTAAAGTTGATTCAGCTGCGGGATCAGGGCACCACCAGTACAGAGCTTGCTCAGGAATGGCAGCAAGCAGGTGTGAGTGCATCTGCACGCACAGTGAAGCGAAGACTTTTGGAGGGTTGCCTGGTGTCAAGAAGGGCAGCAAAGAAGCCACCTCTCCAGGAAAAACATCAGGGACAGACTGATATTCTGCAAAAGGCACAGGGATTGGACTGCTTAGGACCTGGGTAAAGTCATTTTCTCTGATGAATCCCCTTTCCGATTGTTTGGAGCATCCGGAACAAAGCTTCTCCGGAGAAGACAAGGTGAGCGCTACCATCAGTCCTGTGTCATGCCAACAGTAAAGCATCCTGAGACCATTCATGGGTGGGGTTGCTTCTCAGCCAAGGGAGTGGGCTCACTCACAATTTTGCCTAAGAACACAGCCATGAATAAAGAATGCTACCAACACATCCTCTGAGAGCAACGTCTCCCAACCATCCAGGAACAGTTTGGTGAGAAACAATGCCTTTTAGGGCATGATGGAGCTCTTTGCCATAAGGCAAAAGTGATAACTAAGTGGCTCGGGGATTAAAATATTGATATTTTGGGTCCATGGCCAGGAAACTCCCCAGAACTTAATCCCATTGAGAACTTGTGGTCAATCCTCAAGAGGCGGGCGGACAAACAAAAACCCACAAATTCTGACAAACTCCAAGCATTGATTATGCAAGAATGGGCTGCCATCAGTCAGGATGTGGCCCAGAAGTTAATTGACAGCATGCCAGGGCGGATTGCAGAGGTCTTGAAAAAAGAAGGGTCAACACTGCAAATATTGACTCTTTGCATCAACTTCATGTAATTGTCAATAAAAAGCCTTTGACACTTATGAAATGCTTGTAATTATACTTCAGTATTTCGTAGTAACATCTGACAAAAATATCTAAAGACACTGAAGCAGCAAACTTTGTGGAAATTAATATTTGTCTTTCTCCAAACTTTTGGCCACGATTTGTATATTTAGATCCATTGTTAGCCGTTTACAGAGTGAACACATGAAACCACAGTACACAGTGTATTTATACACTACATATCTGATGTACTGGACCAAACGGTTGGGAGAACTTCTCTGACTATTTTTGTGTCTCTCTAACATAACATAACATCTAGTAGTTTGTTTACCACTGAGAAAACATTCTCAGATTTTATAAAATAATCTCCGTTCTGTACTATCGACATGAAGTTCCTCCCATTTCTAACCACCACACATTCCAAATGTGTTTCATTTATCAGTTTGTTGGAGTTGTCTGGATAACGAACGTGTTTTTAGCCCAAGGTTTTAGTGTGTGAACACAGCAGCAGTGTGTCGCTATGACTCAACAGTGTGTGATCAACGTTTACCAGAAAAAACACTTTTCTTTTAAATTATTATTATTTTTACCCCAGCCAGTCCCAAATTGCTCTCTACCCCTCTCCCTTGGCCCTAACCCTTTTAGTGTTTGCAGATCAGAAAGGTCTGGCTAGGTATAAGCGATGGTAGATCTTCCACCGTGTTGCATACACCTTACAAATCTGCAGACATGGAAGTGTTTGTCCAATGGGGAAAGGTACAAATCTGCAGACATGGAAGTGTTTGTCCAATGGGGAAAGGTACAAATCGTGACCGTCTAGTCACATGTTTTGTTTGGGGTAACAGGGTCACGCTCGTTAGGGAGCGAAGAAGAGAAACACATCCTTGATAGTGCCTTCATCATGTCATTATTAGTGTTAACCAAATTACACCCTATTCCCTGTTTAGTTGACTACTGCTCACCACTGCCCCATAGGGCCCTGATAAAAAGTAGTGCACTACATAGGGACTAGGGGGCTATTTGGGATGTATATTTATACAAGACTCCTAAGCCACTTTTTGATATCCCATGTCATTTTTCCCCTTCACTTTTTCTCTCCTGAATGTGTTGTGCTCGTTCATTTGACACAATTATCTGTTCAACTGCCAATATATTTTTTTTCATTTTTTTTTCCATATGAATTTGTTATTGTAAACAACCTAAAACATTTGAAATAAATACTTAAACTGTTTCACATTCTCTGCTGGTCTTCTGTTTTGAAGTGTAAACTTAGATTAATTAAAGACATCCTCTTGTTGAACGGTTCCTGTTGAAAAGAGATCCCACGAATAAAAACGTTAAACTACACGGGTAAAAAAAATAATAGAGCTGTAAAATCATTGTGTTGGAAAAAGAGTTCATCCTAGCAGGCCTTCCATCATGTTTATATATGTCATGCATGTTTTGTCTTTCGCTCACTTACCTGAGAGATACTTCTCTAGCCTGGTTCCTCTAGGTTTCTTCCTAGGTTTTGGCCTTTCTAGGGAGTTTGTCCTAGCCACCCGTGCTTCTACACCTGCATTGCTTGCTGTTTGGGGTTTTAGGCTGGGTTTCTGTACAGCACTGAGATATCAGCTGATGTACGAAGGGCTATATAAAATAAAAAATAAACTTGATTGATTCTCTTAACTGTCTTTACGTTGACTCTTTCCTCTTGACTCTTTCCTCTTGACTCTTTCCTCTTGACTCTTTCCTCTTGACTCTTTCCTCTTGACTCTTTCCTGTTGAGTTTACAAAAGAGGATATTGCTAAAAGCTGTAAGCCATTCTTGTTGTTTCAGCCTTTCTCCAGGTGCAGAAAAAGACCCGGTCAAATAGTGGCATTGTCTTTTTAAACCACTGTTTTGAACAGATTGACATCTTGATAATAAAAAAAAAATCCAACAGCAAGCTAGCTAGTATATAACACACAGTCAGTGCCTCTTCCTCTGTGGTGCTGTAGAAGTGATGCTGTCAATCAAATAACTCTAAATCATAAGCTTAAAGAGAGAATGCTGCACTGGAAATGTAACAGAACATCAACTGTAACGAGAGAGAATGCTGCACTGGAAATGTAACAGAACATCAACTGTAAAGAGAGAATGCTGCACTGGAAATGTAACAGAACATCAACTGTAACGAGAGAGAATGCTGCACTGGAAATGTAAATGAACATCAACTGTAAAGAGAGAATGCTGCACTGGAAATGTAACAGAACATCCAACTGTAACGAGAGGATGCTGCACTGGAAATGTAACAGAACATCCAACTGTAACGAGAGGATGCTGCACTGGAAATGTAACAGAACATCCAACTGTAACGAGAGGATGCTGCACTGGAAATGTAACAGAACATCAACTGTAACGAGAGAGGATGCTGCACTGGAAATGTAACAGAACATCAACTGTAACGAGAGGATGCTGCACTGGAAATGTAACAGAACATCAACTGTAACGAGAGAGGATGCTGCACTGGAAATGTAACATCAACTGTAACGAGAGAGGATGCTGCACTGGAAATGTAACAGAACATCCAACTGTAACGAGAGGATGCTGCACTGGAAATGTAACAGAACATCCAACTAACGAGAGAGGATGCTGCACTGGAAATGTAACAGAACATCCAACTGTAACGAGAGGATGCTGCACTGGAAATGTAACAGAACATCAACTGTAATGAGAGAGGATGCTGCACTGGAAATGTAACATCAACTGTAACGAGAGAGGATGCTGCACTGGAAATGTAACATCAACTGTAATGAGAGAGGATGCTGCACTGGAAATGTATCAGAACATCCAACTGTAACGAGAGAGGATGCTGCACTGGAAATGTATCAGAACATCCAACTGTAACGAGAGAGGATGCTGCACTGGAAATGTGACATCAACTGTAACGAGAGGATGCTGCACTGGAAATGTATCAGAACATCAACTGTAACGAGAGAGGATGCTGCACTGGAAATGTATCAGAACATCCAACTGTAACGAGAGAGGATGCTGCACTGGAAATGTGACAGAACATCAACTGTAACGAGAGAGGATGCTGCACTGGAAATGTAACTAACAAGAGAGGATGCTGCACTGGAAATGTGACAGAACATCAACTGTAACAAGAGCCTTATTTAATCACTATGGAAACAGTAGTCATCCTATAAAGTCACACCAATGTCATAGGAAATAAAGCCTAACAAACCATAGGGCTCTTATTAACAATAGCCTTGAATATTATCAGTATGCTCTGGGGTAAGATGGTCTCCTGAAGATGGGATTGGTGACACCTCTTGCACCGCCTGTGCCACCTCCAGGGGGGATAGGTAGGTGTAGGGTGAAGTTGTCACTACATCCTGATCTTGGGTCAGTTTTGCATTTTCCACACTAATGGTTAAGGTTTAGGATTGTGGGAGGGGGAAGCTGATCCTAGATCTGTACCTAGGGGACTACCTAACTTCACCCAGCTTTGGGAAACGTGCCATTGGTCCCTACTCCTCAGGCCTTTTTACGATCCAACAGTCCCCGTCCAACACAGAGGCCCCAACCAATCTGATTCTCTCACCGTGTGGCCAGCAACACAGAGGCCCCAACCAATCGGATTCTCTCACCGTGTGGCCAGCAACACAGAGGCCCCAACCAATCGGATTCTCTCCCCGTGTGGCCAGCAACAGAGGCCCCAACCAATCGGATTCTCTCACCGTGTGGCCAGCAACACAGAGGCCCCAACCAATCAGATTCTCTCACCGTGTGGCCAGCAACACAGAGGCCCCAACCAATCGGATTCTCTCACCGTGTGGCCAGCAACACAGAGGCCCCAACCAATCGGATTCTCTCACCGTGTGGCCAGCAACACAGGGTCACATCCCAAATGCCTCCCTATTGCCTACATAGTTCACTACTTTCGACCAGGGCCCTATGGGTAAGTAGTGCACTGCATCAGGAAATAGAGTGCCATTTGTGTGTGTGTGTAGGGTGGGGTGGGGGTGGGGTGGGGGGGTAGAACAGTCACAAGGAGAGCCAGACCAGCCGTCTCAGGAAATAGAAACTCAATTACCAGTTTAGCTGTAGGCAACATGGAGTGTTGGTTGTGTTCATTAACTAGATCCAGTAGGATAATTACTGCTTCTCAATTAAAAACACTCTCTACAGTGTATTGATGTCAGCTGATGAGTTCTCTGAAGGGTAATAGGGGAACGGAAAACTACGCCAGTGAATGTTAACAATGTTAACATTTTTTTTATGTTGCCAATTTATTTTATTTTGGAGTTTTTTATTATTTCAGTGTTTTTAATGAGGAATAGTTTTTTTTGCGTGATTTAATGATATTAATCTACCAGTCTTTGCAATTTAGATTTTTTTGTTTTATAACAAACACTGCTTTGTTTTGTTTTATATAATGTTAAAATAACACCCTCCCCCCCACCCCTTCAACGGTCACAGATGAATAGGAGTAATAGCCTTCTTGGACAGCCTTCTCTTATTTAATCAATCTGAATTCTGTAAATAGACACACTTGTTCTGGTGACTTGATATTGTAGTTGATTTGATTCTGTGTGCTGAGATTTTAATGCTTGCAGCACTTCCGTTCCGTTTTAAACGGCCTTTTAATTGACTGTAGTCTTAAAGGTCGCCACTAGAGGGCGCTAAGAAACCACTGAACCACTACACAACCCTGTACATTCTCTAAGCAAGTCTGCTTTCCCTGGAACTGTTCACTGGTCTGTTAACCAGCAGACCTCATTAATGCACCTGTACAGAGCAGAGCCAAATGGGACAAAGGAATAGGGTATCACCATTAAGAATACAGATTGAGCCATTACAGCTCAATTGGTTCTGGGCTCTAATGGAGACCTCTATAAATAGGTTATCTTCTTGGTCTTGGATAATTTGTGCTGCTGCACTCTCAGGGTATTGGATAATGACACAGCTCCATTTTAATCCAGGGTTTACGGCATAAATGGGTTGTTCCCTTGATTTCGCTACTTATTGCAAAAAGGACGTTTTAAACATAATCTCACAGCAGCAGCATCTCACCTCTCACAAACAGCTTTACTGAACCAGTGGTACGAAACGAGGTTACTTCTCTGGGAAATCTAACGTGATTGCTATTACAGTGTTTACTGTGATTTTGAAAAGGCCTTCCATTGATCTTAATGTAATACGTGATCCTATTTTAGTTAATTAGCTCCTAAACAGTGACCTCATTCAGCTAGTGACAGATGGCCTGACTGGTAGCCACTAGCTATGTAGCCATAACCCTCTGGACTATTTTTGGACTTCAGTGGAGTGTGTCAGATCCTTATATTTGGATCTCAATATGAAGCTCTTGACTATGGGAGACCTACCTAGCTAGTTGACCAGGGGAGACCCACCCAGCTAGTTGACCAGGGGAGACCCACCCAGCTAGTTGACCAGGGGAGACCCACCCAGCTAGTTGACCAGGGGAGACCCACCCAGCTAGTTGACCAGGGGAGACCCACCCAGCTAGTTGACCAGGGGAGACCCACCCAGCTAGTTGACCAGGGGAGACCCACCCAGCTAGTTGACCAGGGGAGACCCACCCAGCTAGTTGACCAGGGGAGACCCACCCAGCTAGTTGACCAGGGGAGACCCACCCAGCTAGTTGACCAGGGGAGACCCACCCAGCTAGCTAGTTGACCAATGGAGACCCACCCAGCTAGTTGACCAGGGGAGATCCACCCAGCTAGTTGACCAGGGGAGACCCACCCAGCTAGTTGACCAATGGAGACCCACCCAGCTAGATGACCAGGGGAGACCCACCCAGCTAGTTGACCAGGGGAGACCCACCCAGCTAGTTGACCAGGGGAGACCCGCCCAGCTAGTTGACCAGGGGAGACCCACCCAGCTAGTTGACCAGGGGAGACCCACCCAGCTAGTTGACCAGGGGAGACCCACCCAGCTAGTTGACCAGGGGAGACCCACCCAGCTAGATGACCAGGGGAGACCCACCCAGCTAGTTGACCAGGGGAGACCCACCCAGCTAGATGACCAGGGGAGACCCACCCAGCTAGATGACCAGGGGAGACCCACCCAGCTAGTTGACCAGGGGAGACCCACCCAGCTAGTTGACCAGGTGAGACCCACCCAGCTAGTTGACCAGGTGAGACCCACCCAGCTAGTTGACCAGGGGAGACCCACCCAGCTAGTTGACCAGGGGAGACCCACACAGCTAGTTGACCAGGGGAGACCCAACCCAGCTAGTTCACCAGGGGAGACCCACCCAGCTAGTTGACCAGGGGAGACCCACCCAGCTAGTTGACCAGGGGAGACCCACCCAGCTAGATGACCAGGGGAGACCCACCCAGCTAGTTGACCAGGGGAGACCCACCCAGCTAGATGACCAGGGGAGACCCACCCAGCTAGATGACCAGGGGAGACCCACCCAGCTAGATGACCAGGGGAGACCCACCCAGCTAGATGACCAGGGGAGACCCACCCAGCTAGTTGACCAGGGGAGACCCACCCAGCTAGTTGACCAGGGGAGACCCACCCAGCTAGTTGACCAGGGGAGACCCACCCAGCTAGTTGACCAGGGGAGACCCACCCAGCTAGTTGACCAGGGGAGACCCACCCAGCTAGTTGACCAGGGAAGACCCACCCAGCTAGTTGACCAGGGGAGACCCACCCAGCTAGTTGACCAGGGGAGACCCACCCAGCTAGCTAGTTGACCAATGGAGACCCACCCAGCTAGTTGACCAGGGGAGATCCACCCAGCTAGTTGACCAGGGGAGACCCACCCAGCTAGTTGACCAGGGGAGACCCACCCAGCTAGATGACCAGGGGAGACCCACCCAGCTAGTTGACCAGAGGAGACCCACCCAGCTAGTTGACCAGGGGAGACCCACCCAGCTAGTTGACCAGGGGAGACCCATCCAGCTAGTTGACCAGGGGAGACCCACCCAGCTAGTTGACCAGGTGAGACCCACCCAGCTAGTTGACCAGGGGAGACCCACCCAGCTAGATGACCAGGGGAGACCCACCCAGCTAGATGACCAGGGGAATCCCACCCAGCTAGTTGACCTGGGGAGACCCACCCAGCTAGTTGACCAGGGGAGACCCACCCAGCTAGTTGACCAGGGGAGACCCACCCAGCTAGTTGACCAGGGGAGACCCACCCAGCTCGTTGACCAGGGGAGACCCACCCAGCTCGTTGACCAGGGGAGACCCACCCAGCTCGTTGACCAGGGGAGACCCACCCAGCTAGATGACCAGGGGAGACCCACCCAGCTCGTTGACCAGGGGAGACCCACCCAGCTCGTTGACCATCGGAGACCCACCCAGCTCGTTGACCAGGGGAGACCCACCCAGCTCGATGACCAGGGGAGACCCACCCAGCTAGTTGACCAGAGGAGACCCACCCAGCTAGTTGACCAGGGGAGACCCACCCAGCTAGTTGACGAGGGGAGACCCACCCAGCTAGTTGACCAGGTGAGACCCACCCAGCTAGTTGACCAGGGGAGACCCACCCAGCTAGATGACCAGGGGAGACCCACCCAGCTAGATGACCAGGGGAGACCCACCCAGCTAGATGACCAGGGGAGACCCACCCAGCTAGATGACCAGGGGAGACCCACCCAGCTCGTTGACCAGGGGAGACCCACCCAGCTCGTTGACCAGGGGAGACCCACCCAGCTCGATGACCAGGGGAGACCCACCCAGCTAGTTGACCAGGGGAGACCCACCCAGCTAGTTGACCAGGGGAGACCCACCCAGCTAGTTGACCAGGGGAGACCCACCCAGCTAGTTGACCAGGGGAGACCCACCCAGCTCGTTGACCAGGGGAGACCCACCCAGCTCGTTGACCAGGGGAGACCCACCCAGCTAGTTGACCAGGGGAGACCCACCCAGCTAGTTGACCAGGGGAGACCCACCCAGCTAGTTGACCAGGGGAGACCCACCCAGCTAGATGACCAGGGGAGACCCACCCAGCTAGTTGACCAGGGGAGACCCACCCAGCTAGTTGACCAGGGGAGACCCACCCCGCTAGTTGACCAGGGGAGACCCACCCCGCTAGTTGAACAGGGGAGACCCACCCAGCTCGTTGACCAGGGGAGACCCACCCAGCTCGTTGACCAGGGGAGACCCACCCAGCTCGTTGACCAGGGGAGACCCACCCAGCTCGTTGACCAGGGGAGACCCACCCAGCTAGATGACCAGGGGAGTCCCACCCAGCTAGTTGACCTGGGGAGACCCAACCAGCTAGATGACCAGGGGAGACCCACCCAGCTAGTTGACCAGGGGAGACCCACCCAGCTAGATGACCAGGGGAGACCCACCCAGCTCGTTGACCAGGGGAGACCCACCCAGCTCGTTGACCAGGGGAGACCCACCCAGCTAGATGACCAGGGGAGACCCACCCAGCTAATTGACCAGGGGAGACCCACCCAGCTAGTTGACCAGGGGAGACCCACCCAGCTAGTTGACCAGGGGAGACCCACCCAGCTAGTTGACCAGGGGAGACCCACCCAGCTCGTTGACCAGGGGAGACCCACCCAGCTAGTTGACCAGGGGAGACCTACCTAGCTAGTTGACCAGGGGAGACCCACCCAGCTAGTTGACCAGGGGAGACCTACCTAGCTAGTTGACCAGGGGAGACCCACCCAGCTAGTTGACCAGGGGAGACCCACCCAGCTAGTTGACCAGGGGAGACCCACCAAGCTAGATGACCAGGGGAGACCCACCCAGCTAGTTGACCAGGTGAGACCCACCCTGCTCGTTGACCAGGGGAGGCCCACCCAGCTCGTTGACCAGGGGAGGCCCACCCAGCTCGTTGACCAGGGGAGGCCCACCCAGCTCGTTGACCAGGGGAGGCCCACCCAGCTCGTTGACCAGGGGAGACCAACCCAGCTCGTTGACCAGGGGAGACCCACCCAGCTAGTTGACCAGGGGAGACCCACCCAGCTAGTTGACCAGGGGAGACCCACCCAGCTAGTTGACCAGGGGAGACCCACCCAGCTCGTTGACCAGGGGAGACCCACCCAGCTCGTTGACCAGGGGAGACCCACCCAGCTCGTTGACCAGGGGAGACCCACCCAGCTCGTTGACCAGGGGAGACCCACCCAGCTCGTTGACCAGGGGAGACCCACCCAGCTCGTTGACCAGGGGAGACCCACCCAGCTCGTTGACCAGGGGAAGCCCACCCAGCTAGTTGACCAGGGGAAGCCCACCCAGCTAGATGACCAGGGGAGACCCACCCAGCTAGATGACCAGGGGAGACCCACCCAGCTAGTTGACCAGGGGAGACCCACCCAGCTAGTTGACCAGGGGAGACCCACCCAGCTAGTTGACCAGGGGAGACCCACCCAGCTAGTTGACCAGGGGAGACCCACCCAGCTAGTTGACCAGGGGAGACCCACCCAGCTCGTTGACCAGGGGAGACCCACCCAGCTCGTTGACCAGGGGAGACCCACCTAGCTAGTTGACCAGGGGAGGCCCACCCAGCTAGATGACCAGGGGAGACCCACCCAGCTAGATGACCAGGGGAGACCCACCCAGCTAGTTGACCAGGGGAGACCCACCCAGCTAGTTGACCAGGGGAGACCCACCCAGCTAGTTGACCAGGGGAGACCCACCCAGCTCGTTGACCAGGGGGGACCCACCCAGCTAGATGACCAGGGGAGACCCACCCAGCTAGTTGAACGGGGGAGACCCACCCAGCTAGTTGACCAGGGGAGACCCACCCAGCTAGATGACCAGGGGAGACCCACCCAGCTAGTTGACCGGGGGAGACCCACCCAGCTCGTTGAAAAATGGAGACCCACCCAGCTCGTTGACCAGGGGAGACCCACCCAGCTAGTTGACCAGGGGAGACCCACCCAGCTAGTTGACCAGGGGAGACCCACCCAGCTAGTTGACCAGGGGAGACCCACCCAGCTCGTTGACCAGGGGAGACCCACCCAGCTCGTTGACCAGGGGAGACCCACCCAGCTAGTTGACCAGGGGAGACCCACCCAGCTAGTTGACCAGGGGAGACCCACCCAGCTCGTTGACCAGTGGAGACCCACCCAGCTAGTTGACCAGGGGAGACCCACCCAGCTCGTTGACCAGGGGAGACCCACCCAGCTAGTTGACTAGGGGAGACCCACCCAGCTAGATGACCAGGGGAGACCCACCCAGCTAGTTGACCAGGGGAGACCCACCCAGCTAGTTGACCAGGGGAGACCCACCCAGCTAGTTGACCAGGGGAGGCCCACCCAGCTAGTTGACCAATGGAGGCCCACCCAGCTAGATGTCCAGGGGAGACCCACCCAGCTAGTTGACCAGGGGAAACCCACCCAGCTAGTTGACCAGGGAAGACCCACCCAGCTAGTTGACCAGGGAAGACCCACCCAGCTAGTTGACCAGGGGAGACCCACCCAGCTAGATGACCAGGGGAGACCCACCCAGCTAGTTGACCAATGGAGACCCACCCAGCTAGTTGACCAGGGGAGACCCACCCAGCTAGTTGACCAGGGGAGACCCACCCAGCTAGTTGACCAGGGGAGGCCCACCCAGCTAGATGACCAGGGGAGACCCACCCAGCTAGATGACCAGGGGAGACCCACCCAGCTAGTTGACCAGGGGAGACCCACCCAGCTAGTTGACCAGGGGAGACCCACCCAGCTAGTTGACCAGGGGAGACCCACCCAGCTAGTTGACCAGGGGAGACCCACCCAGCTAGATGACCAGGGGAGACCCACCCAGCTAGTTGACCAGGGGAGACCCACCCAGCTAGTTGACCAGGGGAGACCCACCCAGCTAGTTGACCAGGGGAGACCCACCCAGCTAGTTGACCAGGGGAGACCCACCCAGCTAGATGACCAGGGGAGACCCACCCAGCTAGATGACCAGGAGAGACCCACCCAGCTAGTTGACCAATGGAGACCCACCCAGCTAGTTGACCAGGGGAGACCCACCCAGCTAGTTGACCAGGGGAGACCCACCCAGCTAGTTGACCAGGGGAGACCCACCCAGCTAGTTGACCAGGGGAGACCCACCCAGCTAGTTGACCAGGGGAGACCCACCCAGCTAGTTGACCAGGGGAGACCCACCCAGTTAGATGACCAGGGGAGGCCCACCCAGCTCGTTGACCAGGGGAGGCCCACCCAGCTAGATGACCAGGGGAGACCCACCCAGCTAGTTGACCAGGGGAGACCCACCCAGCTCGTTGACCAATGGAGACCCACCCAGCTAGTTGACCAGGGGAGACCCACCCAGCTAGTTGACCAGGGGAGACCCACCCAGCTAGTTGACCAGGGGAGACCCACCCAGCTAGTTGACCAGGGGAGACCCACCCAGCTAGTTGACCAGGGGAGACCCACCCATCTAGTTGACCAGGGGAGACCCACCCAGCTAGTTGACCAGGGGAGACCCACCCAGCTAGTTGACCAGGGGAGACCCACCCAGCTAGTTGACCAGGGGAGACCCACCCAGCTAGATGACCAGGGGAGACCCACCCAGCTAGATGACCAGGGGAGACCCACCCAGCTAGTTGACCAATGGAGACCCACCCAGCTAGTTGACCAGGGGAGACCCACCCAGCTAGTTGACCAGGGGAGACCCACCCAGCTAGTTGACCAGGGGAGAACCACCCAGCTAGTTGACCAGGGGAGACCCACCCAGCTAGTTGACCAGGGGAGACCCACCCAGCTAGTTGACCAGGGGAGACCCACCCAGTTAGATGACCAGGGGAGGCCCACCCAGCTCGTTGACCAGGGGAGGCCCACCCAGCTAGATGACCAGGGGAGACCCACCCAGCTAGTTGACCAGGGGAGACCCACCCAGCTCGTTGACCAATGGAGACCCACCCAGCTAGTTGACCAGGGAAGACCCACCCAGCTAGTTGACCAGGGGAGACCCACCCAGCTCGTTGACCAGGGGAGACCCACCCAGCTAGATGACCAGGGGAGACCCACCCAGCTAGTTGACCAGGGGAGACCCACTCAGCTCATTGACCAATAGTAATTGAGCAATAGACCAATAAGAAAGAGTTCCAAACCTCTCTGCCAATAACAGTTAGTTTTCAGTTTCTGCCTCCCCACTCAGACCACACCCAGACAGTTCTGCTATTAACTAAGAAGCTATTTTTGGTTGACCCTATGAGAATAGAAAGGTTCAGCTATTTTTGTGTCTTATTGACAATTTTAATTGGAATGTAGTTAATTGTCGTCGTCGTCGCCCCCCCCCCCCAAAAAAAACGTATTCGTTATTGAGTTAGAAATGTCTGCGTTAGACCTTAAAACTTCTTATGGCTGCAGGGGCAGTATTGAGTAGCTTGGATGAAAGGTGCACAGAGGTGCCCATAGTAAACTGCCTGCTCCTCAGTCCCAGTTGCTAATATATGCATATTATTATTCGTATTGGATAGAAAACACACTGAAGTTTATAAAACTGTTTGAATGATGTCTGTGAGTATAACAGAACTCATATTGCAGGCAAAAAACTGAGAAGAAATCCAAACAGGAAGTGGGAATTCTGAGGTTGGTAGATTTTCAACACAGTCCCTATTGAACAAACAGTGGGATATGGATGAGTTTGCACTTCCTACGGCTTCCACTAGATGTCAACAGTCTGTATAACCTTGTCTGATGCCTCTACTGTGAAGTGGGGCCGAAGGAGACAGGAAATAGTCAGGTCTACCATGACCTGGCCATGCTCTGACCATGCGCGTTCACATGAGAGGGAGCTCTGTTCCATCACACATCTGAAGTCAATGTAATTCTCCGGTTGGAACGTTATTCAAGATTTATGTTATAAACATTCTAAAGATTGATTCAATACATCGTTTGACATGTTTCTACTGACTGTTACGGAACTTTTGCACATTTCGTCTGCTTTTAGTGAACGCGCTTCCTGACTTGATTTGTTTACCAAACACGCTAACAAAAATAGCTATTTGGACATCAATGATGGACATTACCGAACAAAACAAACATTTCTTGTGGAAGTGGGAGTCCTGGGAGTGCATTCCGACAAAGATCAACAAAGGTAAGTGAAGATTTATAATGTTGAGTTTATAATGAGTTTTTTGTTGACTGCACAATTTGGCGGGTAACTGTATGGCTTGCTTTTGTGGCTGAACGCTGTTCTCAGATTATTGAATATTGTGCTTTTGCCGTAAAGATTTTTGAAATCTGACACAGCGGTTGCATTAAGAACAAGTGTATCTTTAATTATATGTAAAACATGTATCTTTCATCAAAGATTATGATGAGTATTTATGTTATTTGACGTGGCTCTCTGCAATTTCTCCGGATATTTTTGAGGCATTTCTGAACATGGCGCCAATGTAAACTAAGGTTTTTGGATATAAATATTAACTTTATCGAACAAAAAATATATGTATTGTGTAAAATGATGTCCTATGAGTGTCATCTGATGAAGATCATCAAAGGTTAGTGATTCATTTTATCTCTATTTCTGCTTTTTGTGACTCCTGTCTGGCTGGAAAAATGACTGTGTTTGTCTGTGATTTTGCAGTGACCTATCATTATTGTTTGTGGTGCTTTCGCTGAAAAGCCTATTTGAAATCGGACACTTTGGTGGGATTAACAACAAGATTACCTTTAAAATGGTATAAGATACATGAATGTTTGAGGAATTTTAATTATGAGATTTCTGTTGTTTGAATTTGGCGCCCTGCACTTTCACTGTTGTCATATCATCCCGTTAACGGGACGGCAGCCGTAAGAAGTTAAAAGTAGTGTAAAGAGCAGAGCTGAGGGAACGACAGGATGCAGAATATTCTGAACGTTCTACAATGATGTACAATACTGTGTTTTATCAATATCAATTGGGCCGACCAACCAGTGCTCCCGCACATTGGCTAACCGGGCTATCTGCATTGTGTCCCACCCACCAACCCCTCTTTTACGCTACTGCTACTCTCTGTTCATCATATATGCATTGTCACTTTAACCATATCTACAGGTACATACTACCTCAATCAGCCTGACTAACCGGTGTCTGTATGTAGCCTCGCTACTTTTTATAGCCTCGCTACTGTTTATATCCTCTCTACTGTGTTTCACTGTCTTTTTACTGTTGTTTTTATTTCTTATCTTACCTATTGTTCACCTAATACCCTTTTTTGCACTATTGGTTAGAGCCTGTAAGTGAGCATTTCACTGTAGGGTCCACACCTGTTGTATTCAGCATTTCACTGTAAGGTCCACACCTGTTGTATTCAGCATTTCACTGTAAGGTCCACACCTGTTGTATTCAGCATTTCACTGTAAGATCCACACCTGTTGTATTCGGCGCACGTGACAAATAAACTTTGATTTGATGTACCAATAGTCCACCCTCAACACGTCAGGTATACATTCACAAAATGTAAAAGGTTATTTTCAATAGAAGTTCAAGTCTAACAATACACTCTGAATAGAATGAAGGTATTGAATCAGCCCGTTTGCTGTAATAACAGGACAATAATGCATCAATATATCTGCAAGAAATTCAAATGAATATGGGAGGAAGACAGAAAGAAAATAAAGGGTTTTGTTTAAGGAATGTGTTATTATTCGGATAATTTATGCGTACAGATGTCTAGTGACTGCAGAAGTACATTT
This sequence comes from Salvelinus fontinalis, assembly GCF_029448725.1. Lineage (NCBI taxonomy): Eukaryota > Metazoa > Chordata > Actinopteri > Salmoniformes > Salmonidae > Salvelinus > Salvelinus fontinalis. Next base: position 5,467,138 of record NC_074678.1, on the reverse strand, counting down.
TGAAGGAATAGGTGCAACTCGTTCACAGTTAAAATCTTTTTACATTTTTTATGTTTCAATGTTTCAATATCATGACAATGTACAGTCTATTGCAAATGTCCAACCATGATAGTCATCACAGGACTGTGAACACAACACAAAGGATGGTTGACCCTGATCAGGAAACACTGTGACACTAATTAGATCTGTATTGTAGTTTGACCTTGGTAGAAGACACTTCCCCCCCCCCCCTCTCTATCTATCAATTCAATTTGAATTCAATTTAATGGGCTTTATTGGCAAGAGAAACATGTTTACATTGCCAAAGTGAGTTAAATTGATAATAAACAAAAGTGAAATAAAATTTAAAAAAAATAAAAAGTTAACGTTACACTCAAAGTTCCAAAAGAATAAAGACATTTCAAATGTCATATTCTGTGCACATAGTACAAAAGGGAAGCTCTCTCTTTTCCACTCTTTCTCTTTTCCCCTCTCTCTTTCTCTTTCCCCTCTTGTCTTCCCCCCTCTCTTTCCCCTCTTTCTCTCTTTTCTCCTCTCTCTTTTCCCCTCTCTCTTTTCCCCCTCTCTTTTTCTTTCCCCCTCTCTTTCTCTTTCCCCTCTTTTCTTTCCCCCTCTCTTTTCCCCTCTTTCTCTCTTTTCTCCTCTCTCTTTTTTCCCCTCTCTCTCTCTTTTCCCCTTTCCTCTTTCTCTCTTTTCCTCTCTCTGTCCATTTCTCTCACTCCTCCCTCTATCTCAACCTCGCTCTTACTCTCTTTTATTTTCCTCTCTCTCTCTCTCTCTCAACCTCTCTTTATCTCAACCCCCCCTTATATGTCTCTCCCTCCCCTTTCTCTCTCCCTCCCCCTCTCTCTCCTCTCCCATCAGCTGGCAGGGCTGAGTGCACATAGCCAAATGTCAGCCTGGGAATTGTTGTCCTTTGGTGCTTCCACCAAATTGTGCTGAAAAACGGTTCGTTACCCAAAGCTTTTAACACAGTGCACATTAGTGACATCTGCTGGTCAGGAATATATATCGGCTTGTCATGCTCATAGGCTGATTGTTAATTAATAGGCGAATGACATTCCGAGCACTTGCTATAACAGTTAAAGAGGAAAGCTGTGACATTATGTGATACTACCCTATAGATACCTGCTATGCTAATGAGGTAACATTATGGAACTACCCTATAAATACCAGCTATGCTAATGAGGTAACATTATGGTACTACCCTGTAAATACTGGCTATGCTGATGAGTGAGATGGGAAGCGATGTGAATTATGTGTTTACAAGATTAATAAAAAAGTGACGAGCCATTACATTCAGACCTGTCTTCCTGATTTGAACTTTCGTCTGCAGACGAGCTTTGAGGGCACTATGGTGTTGAACGCTGAGCTGTAGTCAATGAATAGCATTCTCACATAGGTGTTCCTTTTGTCCAGGTGGAAAAGGACAGTGTGGAGTGGAATAGAGATTGCATCATCTGCGGATCTGTTGAGGCGGTATGCAAATTGGAGTGGATCTAGTGTTTCTGGGATAATGGTGTTGATGTGAGCCATGACCAGGCTTTCGAAGAACTTCAAGAATACAGACGTGAGTGCTATGGTTCGGTAGTCGTTTAGGCAGTTTACCTTAGTGTTCTTGGGCACAGGGACTATGGTGGTCTGCTTAAAACATGTTGGTATTACAGACTCGGACAGGGAGAAGTTGAAAATGTCAGTGAAGACACTTTCCAGTTGGTCAGCGCATGTTCTCAGTACACGTCTTGGTAATCCTTCTGACCCTGCAGCCTTGTGAATGTTGACCTCTTCAAAGGTCTTACTCACATCGGCTGCGGCGAGCGTGATCACACAGTCTTCCAGAACAGCTGGTGCTCTCATGCATGTTTCAGTGTCATTTGCCTTGAAGCGATCATAGAAGTAGGTTAGCTCGTCTGGTAGGCTCGTGTCACTGGGCAGCTCTTGGCTGTGTTTCCCTTTGTAGTCTGTAATGGTTTGCAAGCCTGCCACATCTGACGAGCATCAGAGCCGGTGTAGTACGATTCGATCTTAGTCCTGTATTGACACTTTGCCTGTTTGATGGTTCGTCGAAGGGCATAGTGAGATTTCTTATAAGCTTCCGGGTTGGAGTCCCGCTCCATGAAAGCGGCAGCTCTAGCCTTTAGCTCTGTGCGGATGTTGCCTGTAATCCATGACTTCTGGTTGGGGTATGTACGTACGTACGGTCACTGTGGGGACGACGTCATTGATGCACTTATTGATGAAGCCAATGACTGATGTGGTGTACTCCTCAATGTCATTGGAGGAATACCGGAACATATTCCAGTCTGTGCTAGCAAAACAGTCCTGTAGCTTAGCATCTGCTTCATCTGACCACTTTTCTCTACACCTGTCAGATGATAGACTGATGTCCAGAGGGCTCTACACCTGTCAGAAGGTAGTCTACAACAGTTGTCTCTACACCTGTCAGAAGGTAGTCTACAAAAGAGGGCTCCACTCCTGTCAGATGGTACAAGTAGTCTGATGTCCGACATTCCAACTGCGTCATGGCGTGGTATTTCTCCTTTGATACAAGCATTGCAACGTTGTGTTGAATCAGTAGTGCTTTGAAAACCGCATCGGAGCCCCAGTATCAATCGTCCTATCACTCTGTATCAGTGATGGATGCAATGAGAAATTTAACCGTGTCCCTCGTGATGCAGTGCTCATGAGATTTTCAGAGCAGATAATGGATAAATTTATTCATTCCCTCTCCTCAGCACTCATTGTTGTCTCTTTGTGATGCTTCAGCAGTACAAAGACCTCCTCCCTTCCCCTCCTCTACTCCTCCCATCCCCTCATCTACTCCTACTTTCCCCTCCTCTCTTCCTCCTCTACTCCTCCCATCCCCTCATCTACTCCTCCTCTACTCCTCCCATCCCCTCATCTACTCCTCCCATCCCCTCATCTACTCCTCCCATCCCCTCATCTACTCCTCCCATCTCCCCTCCTCTCCTCCTCCCATCTCCCCTCCTCTCCTCCTCATCTCTCCTCCTCTCATCCTCATCTCTCCTCCTCTCCTCCTCATCTCTCCTCCTCTCTTCCTCCTCTACTCCTCCTCTCCTCCTCATCTCCCCTCCTCTCCTCCTCATCTACTCCTCCCATCTCCCCTCCTCTCCTCCTCCCATCCCCTCATCTACTCCTCCCATCCCCTCATCTACTCCTCCCATCTCCCCTCCTCTCCTCCTCCCATCTCCCCTCCTCTCCACCTCATCTCTCCTCCTCTCATCCTCATCTCCCCTCCTCTCCTCCTCATCTCCCCTCCTCTCTTCCTCCTCTACTCCTCCCATCCCCTCATCTACTCCTCCTCTACTCCTCCCATCCCCTCATCTACTCCTCCCATCCCCTCATCTACTCCTCCCATCTCCCCTCCTCTCCTCCTCCCATCTCCCCTCCTCTCCTCCTCATCTCTCCTCCTCTCATCCTCATCTCCCCTCCTCTCCTCCTCATCTCTCCTCCTCATCTCTCCTCCTCTCCTCCTCATCTCTCCTCCTCTCCTCCTCATCTCTCCTCCTCTCCTCCTCATCTCTCCTCCTCTCCTCCTCATCTCTCCTCCTCTCATCCTCATCTCCCCTCCTCTCCTCCTCATCTCCCCTCCTCTCCTCCTCATCTCTCCTCCTCTCCTCCTCATCTCCCCTCCTCTCCTCCTCATCTCTCCTCCTCATCTCTCCTCCTCTCCTCCTCATCTCTCCTCCTCTCCTCCTCATCTCCCCTCCTCTCCTCCTCTCCTCCTCATCTCCCCTCCTCTCCTCCTCATCTCTCCTCCTTTCCTCCTCATCTCTCCTCCTCTCCTCCTCATCTCTCCTCCTCTCCTCATCTCTCCTCCTCTCCTCCTCATCTCTCCTCCTTTCCTCCTCATCTCCCCTCCTCTCCTCCTCCCATCTCCCCTCCTCTCCTCCTCATCTCTCCTCCTCTCCTCCTCATCTCTCCTCCTCTCCTCCTCATCTCTCCTGTTCTCTCATTGAATTCCATAATGAACAGATAATAACAGTCGAGGCCTGTTTTAAATGTGTGACAAAACAACATCTGTGAAGTGTCTTTGAATGCCTTTTATATACACTCTGTTCATTTGACATTTGTATATTTTAGTCATTTAGCAGATGATCTTATCTACAGCGACTTACAGGAGCAATTAGGGGTTAAGTGCCTTGCTCAAGGGCACATTGACAGATTTTTCACCTAGTCAGCTCAGGGATTTGAAACAGCGACATTTTGGTTACGAGTCCAACTCTCTTAATAACCACTAGGCCACCTGCTGCTCTGCATATTATTGCTGTGGATGACCAGTATCTGATCACACAGAATGAGAAAATAGATACCATATATTACGATTGCTTATGAGGTCCTTCCCTCCGAAGTTGAATGTTTAGATGACTGAAGAAGGACAGTTATTACTAACGAACCGTACGTACGCACAGTAGAGTAGTGACTCATATATGTGAATAGGAAGATATAGGAAGTTTCAATTGAAGTACCTCTTGTTTTCTACCACTAGGCTGTGCTGTTGCATTATTTCGTCTGAACAGCTGAAGTAGAGTCATCACCATAAGAGAAGAGAATAGCAAGTTGTCCTGTTTTCATAAATGACTGGTCTGAAGAAGGCTACTGTTACTTCACATTTGGCAGCAGGGTTTGAACTTTAAGGAAATGGCTAGCTACAGCTCTCTCTCTCAAGTCGCCTCTGAATAGAGAATATACTAGTGGATGGCTAGTATATTCAGTCAACCCCCATAACTAACAGATGAGGCAAATGTTGTGGTCTCTGTCCGTATGGGGGCCATGGCGCTGCGATGTGCAGAATCCCTGTCTGCACATGAACTCTCCCCGTTTAATATTGTTGTGGCTAGGACGGCGGGGGGGCAGCGGGGGGACAGCCGCGACGTTGTCTCTGTGTCACGCCGCCACGGCCTGCATGTAATGTACTCGCTGTAGTTCCAGTACTCTACGGCCTTGCCTGCTCTGCTTGTGCTGCACACTTCTGGAGGCAACAAAGGGTCCATTGAGGAGAGGAGGAGAGAGGCTGCGGCCTGGGGCTTTGATGGGTAATTTGCATGCGTTTGAGGAGTGAAACCGGAGCCGCGTTAAAGGAAACAGGTGCAACTAATTACAATAACCCCCAGTCCTCTGCTCCTTCCTCTCTCTCGCTCTCTCGCTCTCTCTCTCTCTCTCTCTCTCGCTCTCTCGCTCTCTCGCTCTCTCGCTCTCTCGCTCTCTCTCTCTCTCTCTCTCTCTCTCTCTCTCTCTCTCTCTCTCTCTCTCTCTCTCCCTCTCTCCCTCTCTCCCTCTCTCTCTCTCTCTCTCTCTCTCTCGCTCTCTCGCTCTCTCTCTCTCTCTCTCTCTCTCTCTCTCTCTCTCTCGCTCTCTCGCTCTCTCGCTCTCTCGCTCTCTCGCTCTCTCGCTCTCTCGCTCTCTCTCTCTCTCTCTCTCTCTCTCTCTCTCTCTCTCTCTCTCTCTCTCTCTCTCTCTCGCTCTCTCGCTCTCTCGCTCTCTCGCTCTCTCGCTCTCTCGCTCTCTCTCTCTCTCTCTCTCTCTCTCTCTCTCTCTCTCTCTCTCTCTCTCTCTCTCTCTCTCTCTCTCTCTCTCTCTCTCTCTCTCTCTCTCTCTCTCTCTCTCTCTCGCTCTCTCTCTCGCTCTCTCGCTCTCTCGCTCTCTCGCTCTCTCGCTCTCTCGCTCTCTCGCTCTCTCGCTCTCTCTCTCTCTCTCTCTCTCTCTCTCTCTCTCTCTCTCTCTCTCTCTCTCTCTCTCTCTCTCTCTCTCTCTCTCTCTCTCTCTCTCTCTCTCTCTCTCTCTCGCTCTCTCGCTCTCTCGCTCTCTCGCTCTCTCGCTCTCTCGCTCTCTCGCTCTCTCGCTCTCTCGCTCTCTCGCTCTCTCGCTCTCTCTCTCTCTCTCTCTCTCTCTCTCTCTCTCTCTCTCTCTCTCTCTCTCTCTCTCTCTCTCTCTCTCTCTCTCTCTCTCTCTCTCTCTCTCTCTCTCTCTCTCTCTCTCTCCCTCTCTCCCTCTCTCCCTCTCTCCCTCTCTCCCTCGCTCTCTCGCTCTCTCGCTCTCTCTCTCTCTCGCTCTAGCTCTCTCTCTCTCTCACTCTCTCTCTCACTCTCTCTCTCTCTCCCTCTCTCTCTCTCTCGCTCTCTCTCTCTCTCTCTCTCTAGCTCTCTCGCTCGCTCTCTCTGTCGTCTTTCACAGAGGCTGAATGAACCCAGAGGCTGAATGAACCCAGAGGCTGAATGAACCCAGAGGCTGAATTTATTCCTCCATGCACAAGAGGGGATATTGTTCCCACCCTACATATGTTGGACTAACATAACAGAGAGGGTGCAGCAGCGTCATTCACAACCCAGACATCAAAGGCTTGAAACTAAGCCATGGGTATAGTAGGAATGAACAGGACGTTTTAACACCATAAATGAACAGTATTGAAATATATAACACAGCTGACCTTTAACCTAAGGATAACCAACTTGTCCTTTTTTCAACCTTTGACTCCATAACATAGAGTTGTTTGATTTGCTTCTGATGGATACGTGACTGTGACTGACGGATACGTGACTGTGACTGACGGATACGTGACTGTGGCTGACGGATAGGTGACTGTGACTGACGGATACGTGACTGTGACTGACGGATACGTGACTGTGACTGACGGATACGTGCCTGTGACTGACGGATACGTGCCTGTGACTGACGGATACGTGACTGTGACTGACGGATACGTGACTGTGACTGACGGATACGTGACTGTGACTGACGGATACGTGACTGTGACTGACGGATACGTGACTGTGACTGACGGATACGTGACTGTGACTGACGGATACGTGACTGTGACTGACGGATACGTGCCTGTGACTGACGGATACGTGACTGTGACTGACGGATACGTGACTGTGACTGACGGATACGTGCCTGTGACTGACGGATACGTGACTGTGACTGCCGGATACGTGACTCTGACTGACGGATACGTGACTCTGACTGACGGATACGTGACTCTGACTGACGGATACGTGCCTGTGACTGACGGATACGTGCCTGTGACTGACGGATACGTGACTGTGACTGACGGATACGTGCCTGTGACTGACGGATACGTGACTGTGACTGACGGATACGTGCCTGTGACTGATGGATATGTGACTCTGACTGACGGACACGTGCCTGTGACTGACGGATACGTGACTGACGGACACGTGACTGTGACTGACGGATACGTGCCTGTGACTGACGGATACGTGACTCTGACTGACGGATACGTGCCTGTGACTGACGGATACGTGACTGTGACTGACGGATGCGTTACTGTGACTGACGGGTACGTGACTGTGACTGACGGATACGTGACTGATGGATACGTGACTCTGACTGACGGATACGTGACTCTGACTGACGGATACGTGACTGTGACTGACGGATACGTGACTCTGACTGACGGATACGTACCTGTGACTGACGGATACGTACCTGTGACTGACGAATACGTGACTGTGACTGACGGATACGTGACTGTGACTGACGGATACGTGACTCTGACTGATGGACACGTGCCTGACGGATATGTGACTGTGACTGACGGGTACGTGACTGTGACTGACGGATACGTGACTGACGGATATGTGACTGTGACTGACGGATACGTGACTGTGACTGACGGATACGTGACTCTGACTGACAGATACGTGACTGTGATTGACGGATACGTTACTGTGACTGACGGATACGTGACTGTGACTGACGGATACGTGACTGTGACTGACGGATACGTGCCTGTGACTGACGGATACGTGACTGTGACTGACGGATACGTGACTGTGACTGACGGATACGTGACTGTGACTGACGGATACGTGACTGTGACTGACGGATACGTGACTGTGACTGACGGATACGTGCCTGTGACTGACGGATACGTGCCTGTGACTGACGGATACGTGCCTGTGACTGACGGATACGTGACTGTGACTGACGGATACGTGACTGTGACTGACGGATACGTGACTGTGACTGACGGATACGTGACTGTGACTGACGGATACGTGACTGTGACTGACGGATACGTGACTCTGACTGATGGACACGTGCCTGACGGATATGTGACTGTGACTGACGGGTACGTGACTGTGACTGACGGGTACGTGACTGTGACTGACGGGTACGTGACTGTGACTGACGGATACGTGACTGACGGATATGTGACTGTGACTGACAGATACGTGACTCTGACTGACGGATACGTGACTGTGACTGACGGATACGTGACTCTGACTGACGGATACGTGACTCTGACTGACGGATACGTGCCTGTGACTGACGGATACGTGACTGTGACTGACGGATACGTGACTGTGACTGACGGATACGTGACTGTGACTGACGGATACGTGACTGTGACTGACGGATACGTGCCTGTGACTGACGGATACGTGACTGTGACTGACGGATACGTGACTGTGACTGACGGATACGTGACTCTGACTGACGGATACGTACCTGTGACTGACGGATACGTACCTGTGACTGACGAATACGTGACTGTGACTGACGGATACATGACTCTGACTGATGGACACGTGCCTGACGGATATGTGACTGTGACTGACGGGTACGTGACTGTGACTGACGGATACGTGACTGACGGATATGTGACTGTGACTGACGGATACGTGACTGTGACTGACGGATACGTGACTCTGACTGACAGATACCTGACTGTGACTGACGGATACGTGACTGTGACTGACGGATACGTGACTGTGACTGACGGATACGTGACTGTGACTGACGGATACGTGCCTGTGACTGACGGATACGTGACTGTGACTGACGGATACGTGACTGTGACTGACGGATACGTGACTGTGACTGACGGATACGTGACTGTGACTGACGGATACGTGACTGTGACTGACGGATACGTGCCTGTGACTGACGGATACGTGACTGTGACTGACGGATACGTGACTGTGACTGACGGATACGTGACTGTGACTGACGGATACGTGCCTGTTACTGACGGATAAGTGACTGTGAGTGACGGATACGTGACTGTGACTGACGGATACGTGACTGTGACTGCCGGATACGTGACTGTGACTGCCGGATACGTGACTGTGACTGCCGGATACGTGACTCTGACTGACGGATACGTGACTCTGACTGACGGATACGTCACTCTGACTGACGGATACGTGACTCTGACTGACGGATACGTGCCTGTGACTGACGGATACGTGACTCTGACTGACGGACACGTGCCTGTGACTGACGGATACGTGACTGACGGATACGTGACTGTGACTGACGGATACGTGCCTGTGACTGACGGATACGTGACTCTGACTGACGGATACGTGCCTGTGACTGACGGATACGTGCCTGTGACTGACGGATACGTGACTGTGACTGACGGATGCGTTACTGTGACTGACGGGTACGTGACTGTGACTGACGGGTACGTGACTGTGACTGACGGATACGTGACTGCCGGATACGTGACTCTGACTGACGGATACGTGACTCTGACTGACGGAAACGTGACTCTGACTGACGGATACGTGACTGTGACTGACGGATACGTGACTCTGACTGACGGATACGTACCTGTGACTGACGGATACGTACCTGTGACTGACGAATACGTGACTGTGACTGACGGATACATGACTCTGACTGACGGACACGTGCCTGACGGATATGTGACTGTGACTGACGGGTACGTGACTGTGACTGACGGATACGTGACTGACGGATATGTGACTGTGACTGACGGATACGTGACTCTGACTGACGGATACGTGACTGTGACTGACGGATACGTGACTCTGACTGACAGATACGTGCCTGTGACTGACGGATACGTGACTGTGACTGACGGATACGTGACTCTGACTGATGGACACGTGCCTGTGACTGACGGATACGTGACTGACGGATACGTGACTGTGACTGACGGATGCGTGCCTGTGACTGACGGATACGTGACTGACTGACGGATACGTGACTGACGGACACGTGCCTATGACTGATGGATACTTGACTGTGACTGACGGATACGTGACTGTGACTGACGGATACGTGACTGTGACTGACGGATACGTGACTGTGACTGACGGATACGTGACTGTGACTGACGGATACGTGACTGTGACTGACGGATACGTGACTGACGGATACGTGACTGTGACTGACGGATACAAGACTGACGGATACGTGACTGTGACTGACGGATACAAGACTGACGGATACGTGACTGACGGATACGTGACTGACTGACGGATACGTGACTTATGGATACGTGACTGTGACTGACGGATACGTGACTTACGGATACGTGACTGTAGCTGACGGATACGTGACTGTGACTGACGGATACGTGCCTGTGACTGACGGATACGTGACTGATGGATACGTGACTGTGACTGATGGATACGTGACTGTGACTGACGGATACGTGACTGTGACTGACGGATACGTGCCTGTTACTGACGGATAAGTGACTGTGAGTGACGGATACGTGACTGTGACTGACGGATACGTGACTGTGACTGCCGGATACGTGACTGTGACTGCCGGATACGTGACTGTGACTGCCGGATACGTGACTGTGACTGCCGGATACGTGACTCTGACTGACGGATACGTGACTGTGACTGACGGATACGTCACTCTGACTGACGGATACGTGACTCTGACTGACGGATACGTGCCTGTGACTGACGGATACGTGACTCTGACTGACGGACACGTGCCTGTGACTGACGGATACGTGACTGACGGATACGTGACTGTGACTGACGGATACGTGCCTGTGACTGACGGATACGTGACTCTGACTGACGGATACCTCCCTGTGACTGACGGATACGTGCCTGTGACTGACGGATACGTGACTGTGACTGACGGATGCGTTACTGTGACTGACGGGTACGTGACTGTGACTGACGGGTACGTGACTCTGACTGACGGAAACGTGACTCTGACTGACGGATACGTGACTCTGACTGACGGAAACGTGACTCTGACTGACGGATACGTGACTGTGACTGACGGATACGTGACTCTGACTGACGGATACGTACCTGTGACTGACGGATACGTACCTGTGACTGACGAATACGTGACTGTGACTGACGGATACATGACTCTGACTGACGGACACGTGCCTGACGGATATGTGACTGTGACTGACGGGTACGTGACTGTGACTGACGGATACGTGACTGACGGATATGTGACTGTGACTGACGGATACGTGACTCTGACTGACGGATACGTGACTGTGACTGACGGATACGTGACTCTGACTGACAGATACGTGCCTGTGACTGACGGATACGTGACTGTGACTGACGGATACGTGACTCTGACTGATGGACACGTGCCTGTGACTGACGGATACGTGACTGACGGATACGTGACTGTGACTGACGGATGCGTGCCTGTGACTGACGGATACGTGACTGACGGACACGTGCCTATGACTGACGGACACGTGCCTATGACTGATGGATACTTGACTGTGACTGACGGATACGTGACTGTGACTGACGGATACGTGACTGTGACTGACGGATACGTGACTGTGACTGACGGATACGTGACTGTGACTGACGGATACGTGACTGTGACTGACGGATACGTGACTGTGACTGACGGATACGTGACTGTGACTGACGGATACGTGACTGACGGATACGTGACTGTGACTGACGGATACAAGACTGACGGATACGTGACTGTGACTGACGGATACAAGACTGACGGATACGTGACTGACGGATACGTGACTGACTGACGGATACGTGACTTATGGATACGTGACTGTGACTGACGGATACGTGACTTACGGATACGTGACTGTAGCTGACGGATACGTGACTGTGACTGACGGATACGTGCCTGTGACTGACGGATACGTGACTGATGGATACGTGACTGTGACTGATGGATACGTGACTGTGACTGACGGATACGTGACTGTGACTGACGGATACGTGACTGTGACTGACAGAGCCACTTACAGGTTCCTGTTCCTTTCACAACGAGGAAACACCCAGGTGTGTTTAACCTCACTAGGGTATGTGGGACGCCCACCACATCAACAGCCAGTGAAACTGCAGGGTGCAAAATTCAAAACAACAGAAATCCCATAATTACAATTCCTCAAACATACAAGTATTTTACACCATTTTAAAGATACACTTCTTGTAAATCCAGCCACAGTGTCCGATTTCAAAAAGGCTTTACGACAAAAGCACAACAAATGATTATGTTAGGTCAGAGCCAAGTCACAGAAAAATACATTATAACTATTCACTTACCTTTGATGATCTTCATCAGAATGCACTCCCAGGAATCCCAGTTCCACAATAAATGTTTGATTTGTTCGATAAAGTCCATCATTTATGTCCAAATACCTCCTTTTTGTTTGCGCGTTTAGTACACAATCCACAATTAGTACACAATCCGGGCAAGTCCAGGCAAAAGTTCAGACAAAGTCATATTACAATTCGTAGAAACATGTCAAACGAAGTATAGAAACAATCTTTAGGTTGTTTTTATCATAAATCTTCAATAATGTTCCAAACGGAGAATTCCTTTGTCTGTAGAAATGCAATGGAACGCAAGCTAATGTAACCGATGTGAAATGGCTAGCTAGTTAGCGGTGGTGCGCGCTAATAGCCTTTCAAACGGTGACGTCACTCGCTTTGAGACCTTGAAGTAGTGGTTCCCCTTGCCGCGGCTTTTGTGGAGCGATGGGTAACGATGCTTAGTGGGTGACTGTTGTTGATGTGTGCAGAGGGTCTCTGGTTTGCGCCCGGGTCGGGGGGAGGGGACGGACTAAAGTTAAACTGTTACACTAACTCTCAAGTGAACGCGCGTGGTCAGCTCATGCCACTCTGGCAGACTGACTCATTCAGCTCCCATTTCCCCCTCCTTCACAGTAGAAGCATCAAACAAGGTTCTAAAGACTGTTTATATCTAGTGGAAGCCTTAGGAAGTGCTATATGACCCCATACACACTCTATATTCAATAGGCAATGACTTTAAAAAACTACAAACCTCAGATTTCCCACTTCCTGGTTGGATTTTGTCCCAGGTTTTTGCCTGCCATATGAGTTCTGTTATACTCACAGACATCATTCAAACAGTTTTATAAACTTCAGAATGTTTTCTATCCAAATCTACTAATTATATGCATATTCTAGCTTTTATGGCTGAGTAGCAGGCAGTTTAACAAAATTACTTAAAATGTTTTTTTTTTGTTTAAGGACAGTTGTACATGGCTGTGAAAGGATAATCCCAATCCCTGCATGTTGGACAAAGTAAATCAAAGTCCTAATTTGCATAAAGTGGTGTGTATTTGTCTTGATATACACTACATGGCCAAAAAGATGTGATATTTCAGCCACACCCGTTGCTGACAGGTGGATAGAATCGAGCACACAGCCATGCAATCTCCATAGACAAACATTGGCAGTAGAATGGCCTCACTGAAGTACTCAGTGACATTCAACGTGGCCCCGTCATAAGATGCCACCTTTCCAACAAGTCAGTTAGTCAAATTTCTGCCCTGCCAGAGCTGCCCCCAGTCAACTGAAAGTGCTTTTATTGTGAAGTGGAAACGTCAAGGAGCAAAAACGGCTCAGCCGCGAAGTGGCAGGCCACACAGGACCGCCGAGTGCTGAAGCGCGTAAAAATCGTCTGTCCTCGGTTAGAACACTCACTACCGAGTGCCTCTGGAAGCAACATCAGTACAAGTACTGTTCGTCGGGAGCTTAATGAAATGGGTTTCCATGGCCAAGGGGCCACACACAAGCCTAAGATAACCATGCGCAATGCCAAGCGTCGGGCTTGAGGGATGTAAAGCCTGCCGCTATTGGACTCTGGAGACGTGTTCTCTGGAGTGATGAATCACTCTTCGCCGTCTGGCAGTCCGAATGTATACACTGAACAAAAATATAAACGCAACATGTAAAGTGTTGGTCCCATGTTTCATGAGCTGAAATAAAAAGATCCCAGAAATTTTCAATAGGCACAAAAATCTTTTCTCTCTAACATTTTGTGCACAAATTTGTTTAGATCCCTGTTAGTGAGCATTTTTCCTTTGCCAAGATCAAGAAGCTGATTATACAGCATGATCATTACACAAGTGCACCTTGTGCCGGGGACAATAAAAGGCAACTCTAAAACGTGCAGTTTTGTCACACAACACAATGCCACAGATCTCTCAAATGTTGATGGAACGTGTAATTGGAATATTGACTGCAGGTATATCCACCAGAGCTATTGCCAGAGAATTGGATGCTAATTTCTCTAACATAAGCCGCCTCCAATGTTGTTTTAGTGAATTTGGCAGTACGTCCAACCCGGCCTTACAACCGAAGACCACGTGTAACCCCGCCAGCCCAGGAACTCCACATCCGGCTTCTTCTCCTGCGGGATCGTCTGAGGCCAAGAACCTGGACAGCTGATGAAACTGTGGGTTTGCACAACTGGAGAATTTCTGCACAAACTGTCAGATACTGTCTCGGGGAAGCACATCTGAGTGCTCCGTTGTCCAGGGTCTTGACCTGACTGCAGTTCGGCATTGTAACTGACTTCAGTGGCTACAGGCACGCTGGAGAAGTGTGCTCTTCATGGATGAATCCTTGTTTCAACTGTACCGGGCAGTTGGCAGACAGCGTGTATGGCGCCAGGGCAGTTGGCAGACAGCATGTATGGCGTCATACCATCATTGCCACTTAAACATCCCCTGCTTCCAAATGGCTCATTCATCCCCACTCCTCTCCCATGTAACTATTCTCCATGTTGTTGGTGTAAATGAGAATTACCTGGTAAAATAAGGGTAAAATACAATTTTAAACTGTGGGCAAGCTGTTTGCTGATGTCAACATTGTGAACAGAGTGTCCATGGTGGCGGTGGGGTTATGGTATGGGCAGGCATAAGCTACAGACAATGAACAATGGCATTTTGTCGATGGCACTTGGAATGCGCAGAAATACCGTGATGAGGTCTTGAGGCCCATTGTTGTGCCTTTCATCTGCTGCCATCACCTCATGTTTCAGCATAATGCACGGCCCCATGTCACAAGGATCAGTACACAACTACTGGAAGCTAAAATTGTCCCAGTTCTTCCATGACCTGCATGCTCACCAGACATGTCACCCATTGAGCATGTTTGGGATGCCCTGGATCGACGTGTACGACAGCGTGTTCCAGTTCCTGCCAATATCCAGCAACTTCTCACAGGAATTGAAGAGGAGTGGGACAACATTCCACAATCAACAACCTGATCAACTCTATTGAAGGAGATGTGTGTCACGTTCCTGACCTATTTCTGTTAGTTTGTTATATGTGTTAGTTGGTCAGGACGTGAGGTTGGGTGGGCATTCTATGTTTTCTGTTTCTATGTTGGTTTATGGGTTGCCTGGTATGGCTCTTAATTAGAGGCAGGTGTTTGGCGTTCCTCTAATTAAGAGTCATATTTAGGTAGGTGTTTTCACAGTGTTCGTTGTGGGTGATTGTCTCCTGTGTTTGTGTATGTCGTTGCGCCACACGGGACTGGTTTCGGTTTGTTTGTTCAGTGTCATTTATGTGTAGGCTTTTTTCCCTGTTCGTGCGTTCTCGTGTGTTATGTGAGTCCGTCGTTCAGATCTGTTTACACCGTTTATTTGTTTTGTTAGTGTATTAGTCGAGTTCGTGTTTTTTCGTTAATAAATCATGTCCACAAACTCCGCTGCATTTTGGTTCGATCCCTGCTCCTCCTCTTCTGATGAAGAGGAGGAGGAAAGCCGTTACAATGTGTCACGCTGCATGGAGGTAAATGGTGGTCACACCAGATACTGACTGGTTTTCTGATCCACGCCCCTACCTTTTTAAAAAAGGTATCTGTGACCAACAGATGCATATCTCTATTCCCAGCCATGTGAAATCCATAGATTAGGGCCTAATGAATTCATTTCAATTGACTGATTTCCTTATATGAACTGTAACTGAGTAATATCTTTGAAATTGTAGCATGTTGCGTTTATATTTTTGGTCAGTGTAGATTTCAGTTTGAAGGTTGTGTTGTGGTCATTGTGAAGGTAAAGAAAGCCACCAATATTGAAATAAAATCCCCTGGCTTCCCTGTGTGTCAAAGACTAAGGTCAGGCTTTACAGTAACCCCTCTCTACTGAGGTCTGAAGTCACAGTAACCCCTCTCTACTAAGGTTTGACGTCACAGTAACCCCTCTCGACTAAGGTCTGGCATCACAGTAACCCCTCTCTACTAAGGTCTGACGTCACAGTAACCCCTCTCGACTAAGGTCTGGCATCACAGTAACCCCTCTCTACTAAGGTCTGACGTCACAGTAACCCCTCTCGACTAAGGTCAGGCATCACAGTAACCCCTCTCGACTAAGGTCAGGCATCACAGTAACCCCTCTCTACTAAGGTCTGATGTCACAGTAACCCCTCTCGACTAAGGTCTGACGTCACAGTAACCCCTCTACTAAGGTCAGGCATCACAGTAACCCCCCTCTACTAAGGTCAGGCATCACAGTGACACCTCTCTACTAAGGTCAGGCGTCACAGTAACCCCTCTCTACTAAGGTCAGGCATCACAGTAACCCCTCTCTACTAAGGTCAGGCATCACAGTAACCTCTCTCTACTAAGGTCAGGCGTCACAGTAACCCCTCTCTACTAAGGTCAGGCATCACAGTAACCCCTCTCTACTAAGGTTAGGCGTCACAGTAACCCCTCTCGACTAAGGGCAGGCATCACAGTAACCCCTCTCAACTAAGGGCAGGCGTCACAGTAACCCCTCTCTACTAAGGTCAGGCATCACAGTAACCCCTCTCGACTAAGGTCAGGCGTCACAGTAACCCCTCTCTACTAAGGTCTGACGTCACAGTAACCCCTCTCGACTAAGGTCAGGCATCACAGTAACCCCTCTCTACTAAAGTCAGGCATCACAGTAACCCCTCTCAACTAAGGTCAGGCATCACAGTAACCCCTCTCTACTAAGGTCAGCCATCACAGTAACCCCTCTCTACTAAGGTCTGACGTCACAGTAACCCCTCTCTACTAAGGTCAGGCATCACAGTAACCCCTCTCGACCAAGGTCTGACGTCACAGTAACCCCTCTCTACCAAAGTCAGGCATCACACTAACCCCTCTCGTCCAAGGTCTGACGTCACAGTAACCCCTCTACTAAGGTCAGGCATCACAGTAACCCCCCTCTACTAAGGTCAGGCATCACAGTGACACCTCTCTACTAAGGTCAGGCGTCACAGTAACCCCTCTCTACTAAGGTCAGGCATCACAGTAACCCCTCTCTACTAAGGTCAGGCATCACAGTAACCTCTCTCTACTAAGGTCAGGCGTCACAGTAACCCCTCTCTACTAAGGTCAGGCATCACAGTAACCCCTCTCTACTAAGGTTAGGCGTCACAGTAACCCCTCTCGACTAAGGGCAGGCATCACAGTAACCCCTCTCAACTAAGGGCAGGCGTCACAGTAACCCCTCTCTACTAAGGTCAGGCATCACAGTAACCCCTCTCGACTAAGGTCAGGCGTCACAGTAACCCCTCTCTACTAAGGTCTGACGTCACAGTAACCCCTCTCGACTAAGGTCAGGCATCACAGTAACCCCTCTCTACTAAAGTCAGGCATCACAGTAACCCCTCTCAACTAAGGTCAGGCATCACAGTAACCCCTCTCTACTAAGGTCAGCCATCACAGTAACCCCTCTCTACTAAGGTCTGACGTCACAGTAACCCCTCTCTACTAAGGTCAGGCATCACAGTAACCCCTCTCGACCAAGGTCTGACGTCACAGTAACCCCTCTCTACCAAAGTCAGGCATCACACTAACCCCTCTCGTCCAAGGTCTGACGTCCCAGTAGCCCCTCTCGACTAAGGTCTGGCATCACAGTAACCCCCCTCTACTAAGGTCAGGCATCACAGTGACACCTCTCTACTAAGGTCAGGCGTCACAGTAACCCCTCTCTACTAAGGTCAGGCATCACAGTAACCCCTCTCTACTAAGGTCAGGCATCACAGTAACCTCTCTCTACTAAGGTCAGGCGTCACAGTAACCCCTCTCTACTAAGGTCAGGCATCACAGTAACCCCTCTCTACTAAGGTTAGGCGTCACAGTAACCCCTCTCGACTAAGGGCAGGCATCACAGTAACCCCTCTCAACTAAGGGCAGGCGTCACAGTAACCCCTCTCTACTAAGGTCAGGCATCACAGTAACCCCTCTCGACTAAGGTCAGGCGTCACAGTAACCCCTCTCTACTAAGGTCTGACGTCATCGTAACCCCTCTCGACTAAGGTCAGGCATCACAGTAACCCCTCTCTACTAAAGTCAGGCATCACAGTAACCCCTCTCTACTAAGGTCAGGCATCACAGTAACCCCTCTCTACTAAGGTCAGCCATCACAGTAACCCCTCTCTACTAAGGTCTGACGTCACAGTAACCCCTCTCTACTAAGGTCAGGCATCACAGTAACCCCTCTCGACCAAGGTCTGACGTCACAGTAACCCCTCTCTACCAAAGTCAGGCATCACACTAACCCCTCTCGTCCAAGGTCTGACGTCCCAGTAGCCCCTCTCGACTAAGGTCTGGCATCACAGTAACCCCTCTCTACTAAGTTCAGCCATCACAGTAACCCCTCTCTACTAAGGTCTGGCATCACATTAACTCCTCTCGACTAAGGTCTGGCATCACAGTAACCCCTCTCTACTAACGTCTGACATCACAGTAACCCCTCTCTACTAAGGTCAGGCATCACAGTAACCCCTCTCTACTAAAGTCAGGCATCACAGTAACCCCTCCCTACTAAGGTCAGGCATCACAGTAACCCCTCTCGACTAAGGTCAGGCGTCACAGTAACCCCTCTCGACTAAGGTCAGGCGTCACAGTAACCCCTCTCTACTAAGGTTAGGCGTCACAGTAACCCCTCTCTACTAATGTCAGGCATCACAGTAACCCCTCTCTACTAAGGTCCGACGTCACAGTGACCCCTCTCTACTAAGGTCTGACGTCACAGTAACCCCTCTCTACTAAGGTCTGGCGTCACAGTAACCCCTCTCGACTAAGGTCAGGCGTCACAGTAACCCCTCTCGACTGAGGTCTGACATCACAGTAACCCCTCTCTACTAACGTCTGACGTCACAGTAACCCCTCTCTACTAAGGTCTGACGTCACAGTAACCCCTCTCTACTAAGGTCTGACGTCACAGTAACCCCTCTCTACTGAGGTCTGACATCACAGTAAACCCTCTCTACTGAGGTCTGACATCACAGTAACCCCTCTCTACTGAGGTCTGACATCACAGTAACCCCTCTCTACTAACGTCTGACGTCACAGTAACCCCTCTCTACTAACGTCTGACGTCACAGTAACCCCTCTCTACTAAGGTCTGACGTCACAGTAACCCCTCTCTACTGAGGTCTGACGTCACAGTAACCCCTCTCTACTAAGGTCTGTCATCACAGTAAACCCTCTCTACTGAGGTCTGACATCACAGTAACCCCTTTCTACTGAGGTCTGACATCACAGTAACCCCTCTCTACTGAGGTTTGACATCACAGTAAACCCTCTCTACTGAGGTCTGACATCACAGTAACCCCTCTCTACTGAGGTCTGACATCACAGTAACCCCTCTCTACTAACGTCTGACATCACAGTAACCCCTCTCTACTGAGGTCTGACATCACAGTAACCCCTCTCTACTGAGGTCTGACATCACAGTAACCCCTCTCGACTGAGGTCTGACATCACAGTAAACCCTCTCTACTGAGGTCTGACATCACAGTAACCCCTCTCTACTGAGGTCTGACATCACAGTAACCCCTCTCTACTGAGGTCTGACATCACAGTAACCCCTCTCGACTGAGGTCTGACATCACAGTAAACCCTCTCTACTGAGGTCTGACATCACAGTAAACCCTCTCTACTGAGGTCTGACATCACAGTAACCCCTCTCTACTGAGGTTTGACATCACAGTAAACCCTCTCTACTGAGGTCTGACATCACAGTAACCCCTCTCTACTGAGGTCTGACATCACAGTAAACCCCTCCCGACTAAGGTCTGACATCACAGTAAAACCCTGGTGAAAATCTGTTAGTGATTTGGAGATGCAATACGTTAGAGGTTGATAAATGTAACGCCCCTAAAAGGGAACCCTCTTTCCCAGTGTCCTTGGGACCCCGAGGGGTGCGTTCTGTTTTCTAGCACTACACAGCTGTTTCAAATAGTCAACTAATCATCAAGCTTTGATCATTTGATTCAGCTGTGCAGTGTTAGAGAAAATAACCAAAACGTCAATCCCTTGTGGTCCAGAGGACCGAATTTGGGAAACTCTGCACTTTATTGTGCACTAGTTTTGACCGTGGCCCTATTCCCTATTCCCTAGTGCACTAGTTTTGACAAGGGCCCGTAGGGACACAACCCAAATACTCATCCATCCGGCCTAGTCTGTACATAATGCATTATGTTTGAGGAGCTTATTCTTTTATGATTTATCAGTATGGATTTGGGACGTTCGCGTCTCGCAACCCGCGTCAACATCCTGCCATCAGAACTGGGGGAGTAGGAGACTTTCAGACACACAAGGTCTTATCATGAATCACAGTCTGAACGTACATCCCAGTGCTTCTCAGGAACAGAGCAATTCGGGTTTAATATCACAACAAAAGGGTCCAGTCAGTCTCTAATACTCTTAAGTGGCAATCTGGTATTGGTACATCCATTTTAAGTCCTTGCATCCAAACCTGATTCAGGATGTCTCTGTCCTAATAAAACCTGATTCAGTGATGTCTCTGTCCTAATAAAACCTGATTCAGGATGTCAGTGATGTCTCTGTCCTAATAAAACCTGATTCAGGATGTCAGTGATGTCTCTGTCCTAATTAAACCTGATTCAGGATGTCAGTGATGTCTCTGTCCTAATTAAACCTCATTCAGGATGTCAGTGATGTCTCTGTCTTAATTAAACATTATTCAGGATGTCAGTGATGTCTCTGTCCTAATAAAACCTGATTCAGGATGTCTCTGTCCTAATAAAACCTGATTCAGGATGTCTCTGTCCTAATAAAACCTGATTCAGGATGTCTCTGTCCTAATAAAACCTGATTCAGGATGTCTCTGTCCTAATAAAACCTGATTCAGTGATGTCTCTGTCCTAATAAAACCTGATTCAGGATGTCTCTGTCCTAATAAAACCTGATTCAGGATGTCAGTGATGTCTCTGCCCTAATAAAACCTGATTCAGTGATGTCTCAGTCCTAATTAAACCTGATTCAGGATGTCAGTGATGTCTCTGTCCTAATTAAACCTAATTCAGGATGTCAGTGATGTCTCTGTCCTAATAAAACCTGATTCAGGATGTCAGTGATGTCTGTCCTAATAAAACCTGATTCAGGATGTCAGTGATGTCTCTGTCCTAATTAAACCTGATTCAGGATGTCAGTAATGTCTCTGTCCTAATAAAACCTGATTCAGGATGTCAGTGATTTTCTGTCCTAATAAAACCTGATTCAGGATGTCAGTGATGTCTCTGTCCTAATTAAACCTGATTCAGGATGTCAGTGATGTCTCTGTCCTAATAAATATTGGGGTGCAAAGGAGCAAGATAAATAAATAAATAAATACAGTATGGGGATGAGGTAGTTATTTGAGCCATTTACAGATGGGCTATGTACAGTAAACTCTAACAGTTTATTAGCTAGAAAGGCCAGCTCCTAACACATGTTCTCTAATAGCCGCTGGTTAAACAAAGGTTATGTGTTGGAAAAAATGATGTCCAAGTCAAGAAAGCTTACCAGCAGCCAGCGATACATAACGCAATTTGCGTATAATTGTGTGTAATTTGCTAAAATGTAGGAGTTGAGAATTAATATATATTCCTTGTTTCTAGTGTAGGTATGTTATAGCTGTTTCTAGTGTAGGTATGTTATAGCTGTTTCTAGTGTAGGTATGTTATAGCTGTTTCTAGTGTAGGTATGTTATAGCTGTTTCTAGTGTAGGTATGTTATAGCTGTTTCTAGTGTAGGTATGTTATAGCTGTTTCTAGTGTAGGTATGTTATAGCTGTTTCTAGTGTAGGTATGTTATAGCTGTTTCTAGTGTAGGTATGTTATAGCTGTTTCTAGTGTAGGTATGTTATAGCTGTTTCTAGTGTAGGTATGTTAGCTGTTTCTAGTGTAGGTATGTTATAGCTGTTTCTAGTGTAGGTATGTTATAGCTGTTTCTAGTGTAGGTATGTTATAGCTGTTTCTAGTGTAGGTATGTTATAGCTGTTTCTAGTGTAGGTATGTTATAGCTGTTTCTAGTGTAGGTATGTTATAGCTGTTTCTAGTGTAGGTATGTTATAGCTGTTTCTAGTGTAGGTATGTTATAGCTGTTTCTAGTGTAGGTATGTTATAGCTGTTTCTAGTGTAGGTATGTTATAGCTGTTTCTAGTGTAGGTATGTTATAGCTGTTTCTAGTGTAGGTATGTTATAGCTGTTTCTAGTGTAGGTATGTTATAGCTGTTTCTAGTGTAGGTATGTTATAGCTGTTTCTAGTGTAGGTATGTTATAGCTGTTTCTAGTGTAGGTATGTTATAGCTGTTTCTAGTGTAGGTATGTTATAGCTGTTTCTAGTGTAGGTATGTTATAGCTGTTTCTAGTGTAGGTATGTTATAGCTGTTTCTAGTGTAGGTATGTTATAGCTGTTTCTAGTGTAGGTATGTTATAGCTGTTTCTAGTGTAGGTATGTTATAGCTGTTTCTAGTGTAGGTATGTTATAGCTGTTTCTAGTGTAGGTATGTTATAGCTGTTTCTAGTGTAGGTATGTTATAGCTGTTTCTAGTGTGGGTATGTTATAGCTGTTTCTAGTGTGGGTATGTTATAGCTGTTTCTAGTGTAGGTATGTTATAGCTGTTTCTAGTGTAGGTATGTTATAGCTGTTTCTAGTGTAGGTATGTTATAGCTGTTTCTAGTGTAGGTATGTTATAGCTGTTTCTAGTGTAGGTATGTTATAGCTGTTTCTAGTGTAGGTATGTTATAGCTGTTTCTAGTGTAGGTATGTTATAGCTGTTTCTAGTGTAGGTATGTTATAGCTGTTTCTAGTGTAGGTATGTTATAGCTGTTTCTAGTGTAGGTATGTTATAGCTGTTTCTAGTGTAGGTATGTTATAGCTGTTTCTAGTGTAGGTATGTTATAGCTGTTTCTAGTGTAGGTATGTTATAGCTGTTTCTAGTGTAGGTATGTTATAGCTGTTTCTAGTGTAGGTATGTTATAGCTGTTTCTAGTGTAGGTATGTTATAGCTGTTTCTAGTGTAGGTATGTTATAGCTGTTTCTAGTGTAGGTATGTTATAGCTGTTTCTAGTGTAGGTATGTTATAGCTGTTTCTAGTGTAGGTATGTTATAGCTGTTTCTAGTGTAGGTATGTTATAGCTGTTTCTAGTGTAGGTATGTTATAGCTGTTTCTAGTGTAGGTATGTTATAGCTGTTTCTAGTGTAGGTATGTTATAGCTGTTTCTAGTGTAGGTATGTTATAGCTGTTTCTAGTGTAGGTATGTTATAGCTGTTTCTAGTGTAGGTATGTTATAGCTGTTTCTAGTGTGGGTATGTTATAGCTGTTTCTAGTGTAGGTATGTTATAGCTGTTTCTAGTGTAGGTATGTTATAGCTGTTTCTAGTGTAGGTATGTTATAGCTGTTTCTAGTGTAGGTATGTTATAGCTGTTTCTAGTGTAGGTATGTTATAGCTGTTTCTAGTGTAGGTATGTTATAGCTGTTTCTAGTGTAGGTATGTTATAGCTGTTTCTAGTGTAGGTATGTTATAGCTGTTTCTAGTGTAGGTATGTTATAGCTGTTTCTAGTGTAGGTATGTTATAGCTGTTTCTAGTGTAGGTATGTTATAGCTGTTTCTAGTGTAGGTATGTTATAGCTGTTTCTAGTGTAGGTATGTTATAGCTGTTTCTAGTGTAGGTATGTTATAGCTGTTTCTAGTGTAGGTATGTTATAGCTGTTTCTAGTGTAGGTATGTTATAGCTGTTTCTAGTGTAGGTATGTTATAGCTGTTTCTAGTGTAGGTATGTTATAGCTGTTTCTAGTGTAGGTATGTTATAGCTGTTTCTAGTGTAGGTATGTTATAGCTGTTTCTAGTGTAGGTATGTTATAGCTGTTTCTAGTGTAGGTATGTTATAGCTGTTTCTAGTGTAGGTATGTTATAGCTGTTTCTAGTGTAGGTATGTTATAGCTGTTTCTAGTGTAGGTATGTTATAGCTGTTTCTAGTGTAGGTATGTTATAGCTGTTTCTAGTGTAGGTATGTTATAGCTGTTTCTAGTGTAGGTATGTTATAGCTGTTTCTAGTGTAGGTATGTTATAGCTGTTTCTAGTGTAGGTATGTTATAGCTGTTTCTAGTGTAGGTATGTTATAGCTGTTTCTAGTGTAGGTATGTCATAGCTGTTTCTAGTGTAGGTATGTCATAGCTGTTTCTAGTGTAGGTATGTCATAGCTGTTTCTAGTGTAGGTATGTTATAGCTGTTTCTAGTGTAGGTATGTTATAGCTGTTTCTAGTGTAGGTATGTTATAGCTGTTTCTAGTGTAGGTATGTTATAGCTGTTTCTAGTGTAGGTATGTTATAGCTGTTTCTAGTGTAGGTATGTTATTAGAAACATGTATGTATTGTTGCTAGTGATAATAATAAAAACATTGAAATAAAACGTAAAAAAATCCACTGTTATTTATTTCTATTTCTTGCAGACCCCCCCCCCCCCCTTGCAGACCCCCCTGCTGTACCACAGACCTGCTTGAATAACCCTGCTGTACCACAGACCCCTGCTTGAATAACCCTGCTGTAAACACAGACCCCTGCTTGAATAACCCTGCTGTAAACACAGACCCCTGCTTGAATAACCCTGCTGTAAACACAGACCCCAGCTTGAATAACCCTGCTGTACCACAGACCCCTGTTTGAATAACCCTGCTGTAAACACAGACCCCTGCTTGAATAACCCTGCTGTAAACACAGACCCCTGCTTGAATAACCCTGCTGTAAACACAGACCCCAGCTTGAATAACCCTGCTGTACCACAGACCCCTGCTTGAATAACCCTGCTGTAAACACAGACCCCTGCTTGAATAACCCTGCTGTACCACAGACCCCAGCTTGAATAACCCTGCTGTACCACAGACCCCAGCTTGAATAACCCTGCTGTACCACAGACCCCAGCTTGAATAACCCTGCTGTACCACAGACCCCAGCTTGAATAACCCTGCTGTACCACAGACCCCAGCTTGAATAACCCTGCTGTACCACAGACCCCAGCTTGAATAACCCTGCTGTAAACACAGACCCCTGCTTGAATAACCCTGCTGTACCACAGACCCCAGCTTGAATAACCCTGCTGTACCACAGACCCCAGCTTGAATAACCCTGCTGTAAACACAGACCCCTGCTTGAATAACCCTGCTGTACCACAGACCCCAGCTTGAATAACCCTGCTGTAAACACAGACCCCTGCTTGAATAACCCTGCTGTACCACAGACCCCAGCTTGAATAACCCTGCTGTACCACAGACCCCAGCTTGAATAACCCTGCTGTACCACAGACCCCAGCTTGAATAACCCTGCTGTAAACACAGACCCCTGCTTGAATAACCCTGCTGTACCACAGACCCCTGCTTGAATAACCCTGCTGTAAACACAGTAGGTGTTTGACGTCTCCCTCTTTTCCCCCAACGACACGGCAGATATTGACTTACCCCTACAATGATGCTAGCAGTTAAAGAACACAGGGGTAGCCCCAGAGAGTCACCCGAGACAGAAACTGACACCCCGGTCCTTTGTCGGTTGCTGTAAA